>NW_009729177.1:0-96494 GCF_000703405.1 Apaloderma vittatum | reverse complement strand
AAAGAGCAGAGTAATCCTAAAAAAGCTTAACAAGACACTGTCGAGTATGTTTTTTTCTCCACCTGTATTGACTTTGTAAGAGCTAGAAACCAGCTTTCTACCTTCACTACATTATTTCCCACTTGTTAAATGCAAATGCAAACCCCGATTGTGTTCAATAAAGCTAAAATAAGCATCCTTCTTTGTGAACTAGTGAAGTAAGGATCCAGTTGGCACGCTTGCTCTCTCAGGCAAGACCTATTAATACAAAAGAGGGTTTATCTGAGAAAAGTCTAAACCATGAGTCCTAAATGAGTAATTTCAGCTGCAAAAGAAAATAAGGCTGGTGAGGTTTTTATGCTGTGACTGAGCTTAAGCTTCAAGCCTGCAGGCTAGCACTACTCAGAGTGTTTCTGATGGGATAATTTTCTATGCAAAAAGACCAATTCATCGAAGAATTACTCATGTCATGGCCAACATGCCAGCTTCGATGGCTGTTCATCTGACAGCTGCAACAAACTCTTCTGAGATGTTTTAAGTGACCAGGTGCAACTTTCCTGTTTTTAAATAAGCCTTCATGGTTACTCTGGCCAGACAAATGCCCTGCAAAACCAGGTGCTCTTCTCCCACTGCTGCCACCTGAGAAGGTCTTGCAGAGGCTTCAGTTCCCTAAAGTGCTGCTTAGATTTGCCCTTTGTTTTTGTCATTTTGACTACATGGGATCTTGGTCCTAGCGGCTGACTATGGCTCTAAAATCTTTACATCAACATGCTGATGTTAGTGTCACTGGATAAATGATGTACATTTAGGGCTGTAATCAGGGAGCCTGATGTATAAATAACTCCCTACATCCAGTCAGTTGAGGGAGATAAAGAATTCAGAAGATCTGCTGAGCTCATCCCAAAACCTTAGGTTAGGCACAGAGATGGGTGCTCAAAGCCAGCAGCAGGGAAGGTCCTCAGAAAAGTGTGGAAAGTAGATCACCTGAACGGTGGCCACTAGGATCAAGGTGGTGTGAGGCTCACCTTTTGGCTCCGTCTTCATGAGAGCATGCCACGGTCAGCAGCTGCCCAGCCTTTCATTATTTCTCTACACTCTCTCCAAAACTACTGGGTTTTATTTCAGAAATGTTGATTTTCTAAAAATCCATTCCATTTTGAACAAAACTGAAAAAGTTTTGAAACAGCAAATCCATATAACCTGCTTACACATCACCTGATTCCCTCTCTGACCACCCAACCCTTGGGATTTTTCCATTAATATTAATACACAAACCCGTGAGAATGCAACTCCCATTTAACTGTTTAGGGTAATATTTCGCAGGTTGAAAAGAACAGCTTTCAAAACAGAGGAAAAATCCAGAGGACGCGACCACATTTCACAGGTCAGTGGCTGGGATAGCTGGAGCTGCTGAAGGAGAGCTGAAGGAGCAGACTCGCTCAGGGGCATTTTAGCACTCTTGTGATACGATACCCATATTCATCAACATGCAACAATCCCCTCTACAGATGAAAAACACTACAGATCATGTTCCTAATAAAACAGTCAATTTGCCTCCTTCTCTTTTTTGTTGTTGGCAGGAATTCCTTATAACCTCACCTCCCTGGGGCATGGCTTCCTCTCCCCCTTTGTTGATCAGGAGAAAACAAGGCTCTGTGCAACAACAAAGTCTTGCTGGCCAGCCTCAGAGACACTTGTGCCAGGTTTCAGACAGACCTGGGAAACTACTGTTGTTTTAGATACTCTGGTTATCATCAAGATAGAAAAAATTACATAGGTGGGAGCCATGGTGAGAGAACACTTCTGTGTCGACTAACACATCAAGATGAAAATTGTGACCCTCTCTTCAGAAAACTCCAGGAAATAACCTCTGGACAGAGCTGTCAGGTGGCAGCAGAGGACATCTAACTCAGCCCTCACTTCTACAGAGCTTTAAAGAATAAATTTTTCAAACCTGGTGCCAGAGCTGGGGTTTGGAGCCCACTCTCAGATCGCAGCCTTTGGCCTTTCTACACCAGCAAGGAAAAGTGTCCTTTATGACTCCCATGAACCACGTGCATTCTGCCCACACTTGGCTTCAGAATTGACCTGTTTGGTCTTGAGAACAAGTATGCAGCTTTGCTAAACTCACCATGTAGACAGAGAGGCCTTCTCACTGACTATTCTAGAGCTTTTCTTATATACAGTCAGACCTTGCCCAGTGCTTGCTATGTCCCTCCAGCCCCATTCAGAGAGCAAGGAGATTTTGCTCTGCTGTGTGCAAGTGTCTCCAAGTAGTCTCTGCTGTCAGCATGGAGAATTTTATATTCAAAGAAAAAAAAAATATTTGATCCCAGAATATTTAAATATACTAGAAAGCAAGATACTTGAGGCTTCAGTTTTGTAACACTGCTGGAGGATTCTCTAATGCAATTACATCTAAAGTCATTCACTCTTTGTTAGCAGCCTTTTGTGTGACAGACAATGGTAGTAAAACTATTTCCTCTAAAGGAAGAAATCAAGACCCTGATCTGCAAAACTATGCTTGCAGTTGCATATATATGGGCATATGACCTTCATGCAATCGCATATGCAAGCTCTCAACCACACGGTGATTTCGATATTACATTGGCAGAATAATTTTCAATTACCCCTTACATGACTGGATTAATGGGCATTGACAGTACCCTGTTCAAGCTCAGAGATGATGCCAAAGATGCAACAAGATGTAAGAAGAAGATGAAGAAGAAGAGATAAGCCCAGCAATTAGAGAAGGCTGAGATTTTTTAAAATCATATAATTGGAAAAAAGAAATCTGTACAATACCAAGGAGGATAGATCAAAAATAATTAAGCAAATATTTACTTTTAGGCAGCTACACCCACTTAAAATGGACAACACTACAACAACTTTTTTATAATGTGTATTTCTTCCTCAGCCCCATCTGTTAGTGATTACTTTATGTCTTTAAATCATCATGGCTGATATTTCACATAACAGTTTTACTCACTATTGTAACTTTGAATGTTCTTATTATTCAGATAAATTGATAATTTTTTTCAGAATTGTAGTAAGTGAGTGAACTTAGAGATGTTGCATAGATCAGTGCTATACACTCCAACAGAACACATGAGTGCAGAGAGTCAACAGCGTTCAGTGCCACCTTGTTTACAGCACTACCTGACAACCACAGGAGAGACCTGTTAGTTAGTTCTATTTTTTCCAAAAACAAAGAGTCAGCTGATTTTTGTTACAAAGACTAGGAATCACCGTTGTTAAGTAAGTGACTATCCTGGGGGTTTTCAGAACTGCTCACATCGTACTTCAACCTACCAAGGGGAGGAGGGAGTCATTGTATGAATTACTCCTGCAATATTTCATGAGCTAGTAAATTTTCTACGGAAATTATCCAGCTTGATGAAAATGTCTGTATTTCAAACCTCACAAGAGTCTGATTTAGAAGAGAAATAGTGCTTGTTTACTGCAGCTTCATTGACGACAAAGATGGAGAGACCCTGAAGTGTTGAAATGTTAACATTCCAAGAAAACTAATTATCATATTTTCCACTTGCAAACTTCAAACCTGCTGCTAATTAATCTCTGTGGAAAGGCTGTGTATGAATCAAATTATAATGTAAGTCAGATTATATGGGATGAGATGTATAACATACCCTGCCACTGAGGAGAAATGAAATGGATTGCTTGCACAGAAATGACAAAAAACCCAAAGAGCTTGCTCTTCATTAGTGCACCAATCTGTAGCAGCCAGCTGATGACAGATTCACCCCAGCGGAGTGTTGCAAACCACCTTGGATTTTCAAAAGTTTGCCTGTGGTCACAAATTATCTAGATGCAAGGAGAAAAAAAACTATTTGACTGAGCAAACCTTGATATGGCACTTGCAGAGTTCTGTTGTGAAAACATCTTGAGGGCAATCAAGTGCCATTAGCACACGTCAATGAAGCTTCCCATGAATTACTACAAAAATTACAGTTAAGTGTACTCCTCCTCCATCACTGTCCAACCTCTCTGACAAAACAGTTTGGATATCTGTTGAAGTATTACAGAAATTAACACCTTTCTGCCAGTATAGTAATCAGAAGGATGTTAGCAGACAATTAACTTGGTCCATCCGCACTAACACCTTTATATAATTCATGTATTGATTGTAGGATTAAAATGATTTGTTACCATTCACTCTGGAAATACTATATTGTGTATATAACAGGAATAGCAAAGGAGCCTTGAATAAATCAGTTCTCACTGAAAAGGGAAAAAAATACTTGTTTTCTAAAAACAAGATAGTGTTTACAGTCGCCTGAAGTAAATTCCTTGGAGTTTGACTAAATCATTTTGGTTCTAATTTATAGTCTTATCATATGAGATATCACATAGCAACCAAAAAAGAAATCTTCAAAAGTAGCTCATTATACTTGCCTCTGCACAGTTTGCCTTTTTCTTGACCCTTTTTTTTTATTCTGTTAACTTATTGACATGCAGCTTTCAGATTCAGAGAAGCTGGCATAGCAGTTGAGCAGATTAATCCACTTTTTGTTTGTTCGTTTTTCTTTTTTTAAGTAGGCTACAACATGGAATTTAAAAAGTCCTGTGCAGTGTTACTCACTGGTTCAATTTCTAATGCTGTTTTCATTAGTCTACTTGTTGACTATATCCGTTCTACCGTTGTTACCATTTATTTCAAGGCTTATTTTTGTGTGCACATCTGTTTAAGCAGTTCTACTCGTCATATCTACCCACCTAGGCAAAAGAAGCTTTTACCTTTATCGGATTACTTTGCTTTCCACAACTTGTACATACTCCCTTTGTGATGAATTACTGATCAACTGTTGTGAGGTTTAATGGCATGCCTGGGTATGGTCAGCAGAGTGGCTATTCCACATTTCCCCCCTTCCTTTCTTTCACCCAACATTCCCTGTGGACTAAATACTCTAAAACAAGAGCAAGCAAAGTGTTTCAGAACCACCTGGCCAATTTGATTGTACACAGCCTCGTCGTTTCGTACACAAATCACTTTATTTTAAATCTGAGAGGCGGCAGAATGCTACACGCTTTTCTGACCCTACATTTTGCTCTATTTTCTCTAACACCCCACTGCTCATCTCACAATTTTCAATCTCTATTTAATCTTCAAAAAAATATAGACTCTGTCTTCAATAATTTATCCCAGATGAGAATCTGACCTTATATACACAGATCACGTAGAAGTTCAGTGAGACATGGCCCTATTTCCTCCCTTGGCCTTTGCTTACACAGACAGATGGAAATTCTGGCCCTAATAAAGTCAGTGCAAGTTTTGCTGTCGGTGGCAAAGGGGTCAAGGTTTCCTTCATATAATTTTTGTAGCCAATAGGTGATTACTTCGTATTGCCTAGTCTTGTCATCTCAACATGATGAGCTGAAATGTCCTGAACTAGCAGGGTGGTTTCCTTGCTCTGGTTAAAACAGCTGTGCGCCACCTCAGATCAACATAGTGTCATATTGTGACTTAAGGAATTAAATTCTATATTACGGCTAAATTTTCTGGCTGTGTTCAAAGCTGGTTTTGCTACTACTTCCTGCTGTCCTATGCTATACTTACAGCACACTTTACTTTGATTCTTGGTAGAATCTAAATTGCTAAAGATATTGTACTAAGAGCTCCAATGAGCAACCTCAAAATTTTTTACAACACTGGTTAAGATTAGGAAGAAGAAACCTGATAGTGAACTCACGAAATGCTAGGCTTCTAAAAGATTACTGAAATTCATTTAAGGAAGAAAAACTACTAATCAAAATTGTAAGACCACGTATTCTACTGCAGCTTGAGCAATTTTGGCCATTCATTACTTTTTTAAAGATATAACACAGAATATATGTGTCAGAACTTGCACATATAATGTTATCTACGATTCTAAGATAAGGCATAGCCAGAGTTTGCAAACAGAAGAGTGAACAAATCAAAAGGAAATTTACACTTTGCATTCTTCTGCTTTCTCAATGTGTTTTCATTTCCCCATTTGCAGATCAGTGATATCTAAATCAGCAATCTGAGAAGAGGAGAATCCTCTTAGCTATTTTCTCCCATCGCCTTCTCTTACCTGGCATTTCTTTTGATTTCTTTCAATTTTCTGTGGTATTGTCGTGTCTTCTACACAAATTCCTGAACCATTCTCTATTCTTTCCTCCTATGACCACCTTCCTTGTTCTTTGCTGACCTTTCCTTCAGGACCCCACAGTTCTTTACTGTGATATCACCCCTTCCAGGTTATTTCCTCAAATCTTTTTCTTAAGCCAGAACACCCCTGCAACTTTTCACCTGTCATTTGGAAGTCAAGCTAAGGCCAAATTTCTCTTTGTGTCCATGGGAAAAATTCACACGGCAACATCAGAGAGATCAAACTGGAGATGACCAGATCTATGAGATCCACAGAGACAGGCTGACATTCTTGTTTGACCTAGTTGTGTCATGTGCTTCTAGATGTCATCCTTCTCCAAAAAGAGGCAAGAAATTGCGCTTGGAGTAGTGCTAAACCTTCAACATGATAAGAAGAGACAAATGACAGAGATCTCAGGTGTGATCCCTCCTGCCTTTAGCATCCTCCACCTGGAGCTGAGCAGCTTTGCTGCAGCACAGACTACCTGAAAGCTCGTGAGGCTTCCTCTAAGACACGACGTCAAGTTAACCTCCTCATGGCTCTCTGTCTGCCTTCGTAACACCAACACACCCAACATCGGTTTCCTCTCTTGCCTCTGCTGATTCCACTAGCAAGGGCAAGATTTTGCCCTCAACTATTCACAAGTAATTAATGCATTATTGAACAAGAATAAATAGATAGCAATTAAATAACAAGTATTAATGACTTATTTATTAACATATTAATAGTTGGCCTGAGAGTAATAAATGCAAATTAGTGTAAAGTGGTACCAAAAATTGTGTCGATAATAGGCCCTGAAGTAATCTCGTGCATTCAAGATAATTACAAATATATTTTCCTTTCAAAAAACTACTGCCGGGTAATTTTTTATGGTTTGCTATAATATCATTTTAGAATTAGAAAATTAGCCCTAGTCTCATTAAAATAATTTTGCAGTGCATCAGACTTTATTTCAAATGTAGGTTTCACATTATCTTCTTGCCTATAGAGCTTGCAATTTTTTCAGAAACCCTCTCTACATGCAAACCTTTCGGGCCTGTGGTTGGTATGCTAGTGGTGTTGTTTCAGCTTATTGCTTGTACAACTTTTCTCATCGTTAGTATTATGTGAAAAGTCCCACTGCAATCAGTGGTGGTACCTTGAGGGCTAAATCCAGTAAAAATCACTGAGGTCAGATTTTCTCCTTTTTACCCCTGCTGATAGCAATTCACCTGGTAAACAGTTCAGAGGCTTTACACAGGAGTAAAGGGACGCACAGGGCACCGCACACCTAACAACAAATCCATCCACAACAGACCCCATTCTGAAAACCATCCCTTGTCAGAACCTGTTTTACTGGAAAGAGTTTCCTCCTCTTCATTTTGGGTTTTTTGGGTTTTTTTAAGTCTTACCTGTTTGGGCAGGAGAAATCTCTGCTTGACACTTTGGCTCTGAATTATGACTTGACTTTGGGAAACTGGTTACTGTGCAAGGAAGGCAAGCTATTCTCACTTTTATCAGATCTACCAAAAAAATTTATAAAATGATTGGCTAAAATCCAGACTCCTGACCTCATCTCTGATCTGCTATTACTAATGGCAAGTTAATGTATTCCTGTCTGCCACTGGTCCTGATATTCCTTTCTGGCGTCTGACATACGTGTAACATGCACCCATCTCCGATAAAGAATGAGTAAATATTCAAATCTGCCTCCATATTTATACACGGTTGAGGAATTAGAGGTTGTAACTGAGGGGGCCCAGAATGCTAATTCTGCAAATGTTTGCTTCTACAATGCTTCTGTCTGCCTCTGCAGGTGGTATTTTCACTTCTTTGCAGTTTTCCTCAGTAAAGACATTATGAACGATTTCTTCCAAAACGATCACATGCATTTGTGTACGGCAGGGGACTTGGGTGGCTTTCTCACCATTGCGCCTTCAAAACCCCTACGTAAATGTGATTGTGGCCGTGTAATCTGTGTACCTGGAAATATAATTCGTTTTGTTCTTAATGAAGGTCCTACGGCACAAATTTATTAAAGGTATACTTTTCCGTGGGATAATAATTGGGTCGATAATATTAAACTCATAGGCTCATTATTTAATTGCAAGGGCAGATTATGAATACGGCTTCTAAAATGTATTTTAATGAAAAACACTACATCCTGACCTAATCATATCAACCTTATGCTATCTAATTAAGGATGCAAAAAATCATTAGAGTTGCAAAATATTAGTTCCAGCTCCATCAGGCTGCTAGCTGCCCCTTCATGAATATATATATTTTTTTACTCTATGATAAATACTTAATGAGGTAAAAATGACAAAATTTGCATGTAGGCAAATTAGTTTAATAGAGTGATGTCTTCCCGGTCCACAGAAAGTGACCTTCTTCATATCAAAAGAACAACTAAAAATACTTTGAAATGATCACACAGATGCCATTCCACAAATGACAAATCACTTCTCTGAACAATATAAAAATTATAAAATGCAATAACCTTAAATTCTCATCATACTGTAAATGTGTCCTCTGCTGCTGCATTTATCAATTTAATAAAAGGAAATTAAGCATATTATAAAATACCCATTTATGGGGCAATTTTTAATCCAGAGAATAAAAATGAGAAGCACATGGTTAATAGGAAGAAAATATTGCAAAAACGTAGACCTATTTTTTTCTAGAAGGCTTGACTGACTATTTACTTGAATGACCTCCATTTAAAATATATTTTTTATGTGGAGTGATGTAAGATATGGCAGTCTCATGCTCCCTTTATAAAAATTGCTCACAGTTAATTTGGTATCTTATTTAAAAATTAACACATTAATAATGCACGCAATAAGGTCTAGTGATGTGTCTTCCATACTGATTACTTTACACAATTAGACATACAAAAAAAGAGGGACAAGATAAATACCTTATGCAAATTCACAGCAGAAAAAAAATGGTCTTTCAGTATCGACAATGCCTAGGAGCATAAAAGACCTGAAAATATAGTTCCTAGTCTTGGAGGGAGATATTCCATATGGAGAACATATTTCTGGAAGGGAGTGAGCTTTTGTTACAAAACTGAATTTGCCAAAGAGCTAAGAGAACATTGTTTGACCATTCCCTTTTTGATCAAAATAATCTAAACAAACCAATCAGAGTAGAAGGGGAAGATTTCAGGTTTCTGAAGTACGTTGGTTCTTTTTTTTCACAGGATTTGTGTTCCATACAGGTAGCTCAGGAGTTTTGTGCAATAGTCTCCACTCACAGACCTCCCTCACTGTGAGGCAGATCCTGTGCCCCTGAAATAAAAGGTAGGGATTCTACAGACACCAGCAAACCGCTGCGCTCATTCCACATTAACCCTATATGCTTACACCACGTAGCCTGCACCAGTATGTCCCACCGAGGACAGGGACATTTAACACTGTGACCACCTGGCAGATGTTTAGGGGTGATACCAAGGGAAAGGCTCAAAATTCATGCAGATGTAGGAGTGCAGGAATCAGGAAGCTGGGGACACAAAGAAGGAATTTTGCCTCTCCTCAAGCCGTCCTTGCACCCCAACTGCCCCCACCCTGCTGCTGACGTGGTCCCTTTTAAAGGAGCTCAGACTAAGGTCAGGTACCCATGTTTCAATGTGGGGTTTCATACCTGCCAAGCTGCATGTTGGGAGAAAAACTAGGCACCTACGTACATCTACAGCTATGGACCATGTGTTCTAGTGTTCTCTCCTCTGAAGTACAGCTTATTGCAGCACTGGACAATCCAGATTTCTTCTAATCAGGGATAGACTACTTGCATAAAAAGGAGTAATTTTTCTTTCCATTCTTTTCCATTTGTCTTTACCTCCATTCTCTCTCTTTTCCTCTCCCTCCATCCATTTTCTTTTTTTCCCCCCTTCTCTCATTCAGCCCTATCTGTAAATGCTGCAAGAAATTGTATTTTGGTAATATCACTAGGAATATATTCTTAATGATATTACCAAAATATATTTCTGAAACAGAAAAGTTGCTGTTTGCAGTTGCCTGCTGCACTACTTTCCCCATATGGCACTGGCAGCTCTGTCAGGCAGAATGAGGTTCATTCTATTTATTCTTTGTTTGACCTTACTTAACTTGTAACAAAGGTAATAGAAACCAATCCACAGTGGCTGTCCTTTGACTCACTGTAGCAAGTTTTTAAGTGCAAAAATAAAGGGTTATTACGTTTACCGGGGTAAGGCAAATAAGTGCTATCCGTAAAAATGTGGGAATGCCTGAGACAGGTGGCTGTGGTAATGCATTTACTCTTTCAAACCTTTCCCTCCCCCCTGTTGAAATGCAATGTGGTGCTCTGCACTTTCCCACAAAAATTAAGCTTACTGAGTATCTGCTTTTTCATTCAATTGGCACATTCACCTTTTTATTTTTCCTTTCAGGGTCCAAACTGTCATCATCAAAAAAAAAAAAAGTGAAAAATAATTACAGTTGTGGCAGATGTTTATAGCAGTGACAACTGAGACTATATATTTATATAAACTGCTGATCTTTCAGAGGTAGCTATAGTGACTTGAAAAACCTGCAGACCCTAATCTGAAATCACTTGTTCCAGTGGGTTAGAAAAGAAAACAAACCAAACAACTCATACATACTTAAGAGGACTAATTTCCTTCTTATCTGGAATCTGTTCATTTTTACATTGAAGCAGAAGAGGTATTGAACAAAGGCACATTCATAGATGTCTACATCTACTTCATGAGCACTTTAACAGTTGTCCAAGAGCTATTTTATAAGACAGTCCTATGAGAATTAATAATGTTGATGCAAATCCAGAAAGTAAGGATGAAAGTGTCTCTTACAGAAGAAAATGTCCCTTACAAACTACTGACCACATTACTTTTGCTGTTTTCAATTCTTTAAAAGCAATTATGAGCAGAAGCCTCATTTGTGGATGACATCCCCAACACCAAACATTTTGCAGACATAACTAGCTATCACAGCTTAAAGTCTGCATATGGGGCTAGAGGCTAGTGGCTTAATGAAAAAGAAAGGAATTATTTTGATAACCAAAGTAGAGTAGACCAACTTCAGAACTCTCCTATCTACCTCTCACGTTTGCAACTCCTCTGGGCAACCCTAGAAGGAATGGGCCGGAAAGGAGAGCATGGATATCACATCTGACTTACCAAATTCACAATCTTTACTCAGGGCATCCCCATGCATGCCCTTGCAGGAGGCAAATTCTACTTGTTCATGATGCTCCTCAGTTTGCTAAGCTGGCTGAGAAATCACCTGGGATGGTACCGACATTTAAGCAAGTAACAAGTCTCCAGGATCCAGTCAAGAATCACCAGATGGCACAGACAATTTTTGACATCCGTGATGCCGCTAAGTCTTTAGATACTAAGCAGATTGTAACCCCTCAGGTTGTTCAGGCAATGCACATACAACTTCACAAAATTCTCCTCAAGATGTTTCTTAGCTTCCCTATTTAAAGAAACACCTGAAGAATAATTTTCTCATGTATCTGTGACTATTTTAGGTAATACACAAACAGGAAGTGTCAGTTTGGACCACTACGTGACAGACTTGGAGACTTTGTTTGCCACTCACCACCCGCCTTTCACCGTTGATTCCTCTCCACTGCTCAGCCCTCTTCATAATGTAGCTCAGCTCCTGACTGGAAATCTCTAAGTCCAGAGGAACAAAGAATGTGCCTTCCTCACCATGAATGCGTTGAAATATATCCAACAGCCAGCCTTCGCAATGCAGCCTAAGGACAGAAATGACACATTTGGTTCATCTTTGAAAGGACTCTTCATGCAAAAAATAATAATAAAAATGTGCCTTATCCTTTTGTAGACTTCTAAATCTTGTTTTCCCTTCATGACTATATTCTCTACCCATAAGTAAGAAGCTTCTGCCCACGAGTTCTCCAATATACAACCTTCCCCAATCCTTCGGAGACTTTACTGGAATCAAATCACATAAAGTTAAGTAGCAATTCTTTTTTAATTATTTCAAGATATTGACTTCCCCAAAAGATCTTCCTTTCCTTCAGAAGTGTCCAGTGTCTGTCCTTAGCATTGGGCTGGGTGACTAGTTCCAGTGCTCACATGGAATACCTCGGTTAGGCATGAATGGAAGTCCTGTGCCAGGGCTCAATAAAGGGTAAACCACATCATATGGAAAGGAACTACTCCCCATTCTTTTCAACCCCAAGCCTGAAGTCTATACAATCTAAACATCTCTTGATGTTAGAAAAGTTCATTTCATATGTTGGCTTTGTTTTTCTATGACATTTCTGTGCTGTGGTAGGGAACTGAATAAGCACTACACAGTAAAATTCTCTACCACAAGAAAGGCTTGCTGTGTGGTATTTCTTAATGTAGGTGAAACCAAGAAATATTGTGAGGCTTTTAGAAAAGCCTAGTGTCACATTTTTAGCCTTAGATGAACTTTAAAACTTCAAAACATTGCTGTTTAATTCCACTGGAATCTCTTCAAGTTCATCTCTTTCTCATTCTACTTTTATTCCAAAACCAAAGGTTCAGAAAATAAGGATCAGAAAATCTGGAATCTCAGTCTTGGATGTTGAACTGAGGTCTTCCTTTTTGTATCCTTCTCCAAGCTAATAGTTTACTACAATTCAGCCTTTGCTTGGTGCCAATCTCAGCTTTTCCATCTTTCCCAGAGACTGTCTGGGCACTCAGGAGAAGTTCAGAGAATGTAACTAACAAAAAGCCCAGGTTTCTGTGGGGGATGTACAGGTCCTTCTTTTCTTGGCAGGCCGGGGAGAGAGCACATACACAACTCTTTTAACCCTCTTAACTCTTGTCCTTCTCACACAGAGCAGCACCAGGCGTGGTTCTTGTGGCCGATCCTTATTCTTGGGTCTTACATTGGCATGTACGTGCTAAACTGTGTGTGTACGCGTGGAGGGCAGCGGACTGGTGGAGCAAATCAGAATGAAGTTCACATTTACACTAGCTCTGCATCTCCTCTTACAGCACACACAGTATTTGCAGAGAGGCACACTCAATAAACTGCTTAGAACAATTTTAAGCACAACTGAGATTTAGCTTGGAACAGAAATAAGTAGATGCACTGACAGGTTTTCAACTTGATCTCAGGAGCAGCTTTAGCTTTCTCTTCAAAGAGAAATCGTACCTTAGGGTCAAGCTCAATATCCAAGAATTTCTGTGATGGAGTAGTTATTCTGACACTTAAATCTGGCAACTAGGTTAAACATCAGATTAGGGATTTATATCTCCTACTTTGCTGCAAAGGCCCTCTCTCTACTTTTTTCCCTACCCTTCTTTTCTGAAATATTCCTTTTGAAGTTGCAGCTCTAGATTTGCTGTAGTTTCCAAGATGTCATTTTGGGATTCTCTTATCAGAAGAGGAGAGCAGCTGGAAGATAACCTAATTGAGGTGTAGGTAGTCCTGGAAATAAAAACTGGCTACCAAGAAACAATACAAACAGCTATGAATTGTTAAATGTAAACCAGCACCAAGGTACAGTAGGATACTAAAGTACCTTAAAATACGCTACAGAAGAAATTATTTATTTCATAAATAACTAATATTGGTCATGAAGGAAATTTCCAAATTCCACAGAGTCTTCAAAGAAAAGTTTGTCTCTTGATCCACAT
This sequence comes from Apaloderma vittatum, assembly GCF_000703405.1. NCBI lineage: Eukaryota > Metazoa > Chordata > Aves > Trogoniformes > Trogonidae > Apaloderma > Apaloderma vittatum. The sequence goes on along the minus strand of NW_009729177.1, from coordinate 82,775 downwards.
TAGATGTCCTTTTCACACAACAGATACATTTTTGCAAATATTGACTCATAATCTAGAATTATCTTTTGCTTAGTTGAAAAATCGGCAATGTAGCTGGTGGGCTTTCTGTCCCTCTACTCATCTTGAAACAAAATATTATATGGGGTTCCTCTTTGGAGTTCCAGGTCAACAGTTTAACTGACTTGCCACATATCTTGCTAAACAAGAAAAAGACTTTGCCATTTATTTAAGCTCACTTAATGTAACATTCTTATTTCAAATTAAGTAAAATTTAATGCAGTTAAATTACTGTCTATTTGCTGCCATAAACATTTTCTATATGAAGATTCTAAGCACATGGCTATAAACAATATAATTAACTTTGAATTAATTAAGAATCGTGAAGCCTGTCTTCCAGCTTTGCTTTTACCCAAAAGTACTCAGGCTGCTCCTGTTACCTCCTTTAATTTTTCTTTATCACTAAAACTAATAAAGCACTTCTTGTTCCTTAATATTATTGTCTTATTTATAAGAAACTATAATTTCTATTGCTAATGCAATAAAGAACAAAAAACCCTCAGATGCTACTTTTCCAGTATAGTATACTGGTATAAGGTATACCCAGTATGCCTTACGAGATCATTTATTTATCAGAAAGAACTAAAAATGTTGAAAGGATTTGCTATCCAGAGTAAGATTAAAAAATGGGCTTCTTGAAGATTTACACAAAAAATTGAAGGGTAGATTAAGTGGTTTAAAACAATTCATTGCATCTTCACTTGAGCCTCTCTCATCTTTTCTTTTTGAAAACAACTTAAAAAGTATAAAAATAATTGCTCTGTCAACATTAAAAAATGCAGATTTTTAAAGATTTTTCCCAAAAATATTTCAATACCAGGAGATTTAGACTCCTTCCAGCAGATGGTTCTGTTTGAGATGGGTCTGTATTTTCTCAAAGCACAGAAAACATTTCACCAACAAATTCCTGACAGTTTCTAATGTCTAGTGGAATTAAAGAGAAAGAATTGCAACCACTGCCACTTAATTTTTCCAAAAAGTAGTTAGACTATCTCTCCATGCTAGATGGACTATGGATTCCCAGGACACCCAAGGGGAGCCAGATTTATTGACGAATGTTGGTTTATAAAGACACAGATAGATGCCTACTGCTGTTTATCCCCTTCCTGTGATTTCTTTAGCTTCCTGGACTGCCATGAAGCGTTCAAGCTGTGGCTGAAACAGACACTGCCCCTGCTTGGTTTGATGGTCTGTTGGGTTCAATCTTCTTATCCCTTTTTACACACTGTTGAACACTTAAGTGTCAAATTGCTGAGTAATTCTAGCCAATGGCACCAATTCTACCACTCAACAGGCAAAGTCTTCCCTGTATACCAGTGTCTTAGGACACAGACGACATCCCTCAATATTTATATAGGTCCAGCTTACAAGAGGAAGACGTGGCAGATGCCTGGGTAAAAAATAAATGGTTTCTGAGTAGAACGACATTATATTTGAACATCCTTGAGATACAACACTTGAGAAATATTCACACAAAGGGATACTACTGCCTTGGTTATAGTAGTCTTTTCCCTTGAAACCAAATGCTGTTATATCAATATTCAGGAAACAATGTTAGGAATTGTAGAAATGCTTTCCTTAAAGATGTTTTAAAAGGCTTTAATGCTATCATTAGTGGACTGACAGTGTGCTGGCTCAAGAGGCCTAGCCAGGTCCAACATACAAGGAAGGGAAGGTTGATCCCATTTCAGAAGCCTATGGTATAACTTTACTCTGCACAGACTGTAGTATTCAAAACATTTCTTTTTGTTATCAGTCAAAGAATTTCAAAGACCTTACGCACTGCAACGGATTTTGTTATCTTCCCTTTGCTTTTGTTATGAATCATTTTAAAAATGTGTCACACTAAGACAACATTTTTTTCCCCTAGTAACAATCTCCCCCCACCCCTTTATTGGAAAACATTATGGGAAAATTGATCCAGAAGGAAAGGAACCTTTGATAATCTTGCACCTGTTCCCCAGACAATGAAGATGTTGGTAATATTCTCATAAAAACCTGCCTTACGAATGTTTTAATTTAAATTAATTTTCCTGAGTAATAAACGACAGCAGCTAAAACTTATGAAGCTATTCAAAACTATTAAGTCAATGATTAAGAAGGCATTAACATCTCAAAAACTAATTAACTAGACTACCAGTACATTGGAGTTGTGTACAGCTTCCAGGAATGCAGGAGCTCTGAAATACTTTGCAGAAATTTAGATTGCCATTTATCTTTTTCTGTCTGCTGCAACAAAGATGGAGGAAAGGAGGCGGAGGGATGATTCTGTCAAATGTAGGGCATGTGCTGAGCTTTTATGTTCTTATTCCTTCCTTGCCTTTGTGTGCAGCTTTTTATTGGTGCTTTCCACCACTCAACGTTCATAGCTGGGTGAATCAAGGGCCAGAAAAATAACTCATGCTGCACTACAGATGAGTCTCTCAGAAAAGAGAAAATATATTTTTTCATTAAAAGTATTAGACAACCTATCTCATTTGCTTTCAGTGTCCCACACCTGTCTCTGTTGGCTGTATAACTTAGGGTGCCTGCCAAGAAAGGTGGCAAGAAAAGTAGCTGGTCAAATTTCGTGATGAACTGAATATTGATAATGGGCTGAAGTCATGGAAAAAATATTTGAGTTAGGTCATTTGAGTTATGTCATGCGTTGGGTTAAAGCCTCAGTCACAAGCCAAAAATCCTGTATCATCAACAGTCTGTAGACTCTAACAGCCACTGCAGACTCAAAGCATGTTGCATTTCACACCATACACAGCTTCCTGAATTTTTCCCTGTTTCTCATGAAAACCCTGCTTGGAAGACTAAAGACAATATCTTCCAAAGTACCCAACTAAAAAGAACATACATTATAGAACTTGAACTCTTGACACAGACACCATTGTCTGAAGTCAAAGGACCAGAGGCTTCTACATTCTCTGAAAAATCATATAAATTATGTTCCTGTTGAAGAAATAACTGGCTCCCACTCTGACTCGTTTTGTCTACAAAATACCAGTGCATTAAAAGTTAAGCAGGAGCTAACCCCTCCTTGATTGTTTGCAATTCTAAGCTCTAGATATGTGACAGTGACTTGTCTTTTCTGATGTCATCTTACTTTATCTTACAGGAGAAGGACCTGGAGTCTAAGCTCCTAATGGAATAATGAGATAAAGAGACATACCTTAAAAAGTACAGGTACAACACTGTCGATGAGATGATGAACAGGATCGTATAAAGCATCACTGTGATTAAGGCACCAGGAATCCCTGACTCCTCTGCTCTTACAAAGACCCAGTAGAGCTTTGCAGCATCAGCAATGGGTTTCTCTACACTGTTCCCAAGTCGCTGTCGTGGGGGAAAAAATCAACATAAGAAAATGCCAAATTTGATTAGACTATTTACTTATAGATGCCAAAGAACCTGAATTTCTTTATAAGGAGGATTTCACTGCAATTTGTGGAGCACACAGCTTGAAACTCAAGAGTCTGCTACAAAGAATTTGAAATTAACCATGAGATGTGAAAAAAATATTTTCTGGTCTATTTTAGTACAATTCAAATCTACTCTGTAGAAGTGGCTTACTAAACAAAACTCATGGCACAGTGAAAATACTCCATGTGACATATTTCAGGAGAATTGGAAGGGGAAGAAGGCTGCAATTTGCCTTATTTCAATGACCGGAGGGCCATAATATTGGAAGATTTATGCTACTGGTTTTAGGGGTGCTGAGTGAGCAGAAAACACTTGTGCCAGTGGATAATTCCAAACTGACCAGTCTAAAAATGACTTGCCCTTGTCATAAGAAAAATACTGGTTCCAACCAGACTCAGTAAGTTACATTACTTTGAACATACACTTTGGAGGATGTATATACACCAATTCCTGATTTCATATCAAATATTTGGTGCTGGAAAACAAAAGTAACCTTCATGTTGTCTGAAATGCCAAATGGCAATATCAGGGCATCTACACGTGTTGCTAGCTGACACCTAGGAGAGCTGTTCTGCGAGCCTTGCAAACAACAGCATCAGTCAAAGGAAGTGGTGAATGCACAGAACTTCACTGAGACCCAATGAGGTGAGAAAAATGGAGAAAGTAGATCAACAGAGGACACCAGTAGGTTTTTGTTAAGTTTTGCCCAAATGACTTGACCTTTTTTCAGTACAAAAAGAGACAAGTTTCCCCTTATGAAGCAGTATTTTAATTCATGGACATGCATTATCAAGTCTGCCTGCAATTTTTTAAACCAGAAAATCAGATACTCTCTTAATCCCCTCACTCCTAGCATCCAGCCAGTCCAATTTGGGAAGCCACGAGGAACTGCTTGTAACATCAAATAATCAGAATGCATCAGCATTTTTTCATGGTATAACTCTCATTTAATTTCTTTCATTCCTGAGAAGAAATAGAGATGCAATGAGACCAATACCACTGAAGAGATCTGACTGTAGCTTACGTCCTACTGCTGTGGTGAAATCAAAGATACCTCCTAACTGTACAAAGTAGCAGCCACAAGTTGTATCATTATTAGCTTCTCCAAAGGTACATGACTATCATATGCGCTACTTAGCTATGCTATTAATAGTTTATGTTCAACTCCTCTGTAAACAAACATGTATAACTATTTTCATTCTACTGAAGGTGAAACAAACCATTAGCGTACTAAATATTGGTAAAGAATTAATATTAACAGAACAAAAATTGTAATTTAACTGGAAATAAGGCGGTTTGTGTATTTCTGCAAAGATTCAGAAAGAATCCTGAAGAGTTTGTAGCACTCTGCGTTTCACTACACCTCTAGCAAAACATGGAAAAGTATTTTCCAAAAATTTATTATTTTGCTTTATCTAGTTCTTAAGAACTAGCTACTGTATTGACATATTATTGCCCTCTGCTGGATCGATTTAGAAGAATTCAGCTACATATCATGGGTCTTCTGCTGCTCAGAGCTAAAATAAATTCCTTTCTTTACTTTTTTCTTTTCAGAGTGACACACTGACAGCCATATCCATATTAAATCATATTAACGCATTTTGCAAGGATGCGAAACTGCACCACCAAAAGTATTTGTCATTCAGAGAGGGAGCCTGTGACCTTTAGGCTTCAAGAAACCTGCACCTTCCTGAGCAACTTGCCTGGACTAATCCCTAGGAAGAGCCAAATCTTTCTCCCTGTTTTTTGCTGTCTTTGCAGTGACATGCATAATACAGACAATCACAAGTCCATCAACGAGCCATACAAGGACTGAGATTCTTGAGCATATTTCTGCTCTTTCCATCCTTGGCAACACTGCCAGGTTTCTGTAATGGAAATTACAAATCCCAGGAGAATCACAATGACATATAAAGAATAGTCACTAATTCAGGTCTGTTCTATATTCTTTAAAAAAAAGTTAAAATACATTATCTCCTGGTTCTATTTTATCCTCTCTTCTTGGGAAGAAAAGAAAAAAAAAAAAAAGCTGTCTGCCTCCACCACTTTCTTACCAAAGAGACTGTCTACCAAGAAAAATCCTCTGCACAGCAGTCACGTCCTGACATTCCTCCAGAGAGGGAAAAGTCTGAATGGCAAAGATGAATAAATTTTTATCTTATCCGAGCATTTTTTTCTGGTAAGGCGTGGGGAAAATGTAGCTTTCCATCTGTTTTTCTAACAAAGAGATTGTGTCAACCTTTCGGTGGTCCACAAAGATGTGATCTTGGAAAGGTGTCTTCATCTGAAATTTTTTCAATAATATCTGTCAATATCTGTCTGAGGTACTTATCACACCCCAGGGCGATGGTCGTGTGAGCACTTTGCAGTCTCTAATGTTTTTTTCTGACGACACAAATCCACGTGGCTGAAGAGGTGTTAACTCTCTGCATTTTACATGCTGCAGGGAGACCAAACAACTGGTTTGGGGAAAGCTTTGGCAGAAGTAGAAGTAGAACTGCATTCTCCAAAATCACAGAGAACTTGCCTATCCCCGAAATATCCTTCTACGAGCTGATAATAAATCAAGCCACGAATCACACATTTGACAGAATATCTCAAACTATGAGTTGAAAGCCCCCAAACATAAAACTGACTCTCTAATCTTCCCTTAATAATAATAATTAAAAAAATCGGTAACAAACAAAAAAATCTTTGTCTCCAAGGTTAACTGTCATTTTTAGTAAGTATTAAGATATCAAAATACATTCTAGCGCTAAAATAACTGATATTACCACAACGCTTTAAAAATGCTTGATCTAAAATGGATTGGCAAGTAAATCTGAAATAGCTGCTGAAAGAAAGCCAGGAGAAAAAAATAACAAATGCAATAACGAAAACACATGTATGAGATATAGTTTCATTTTGGAAAGGATACGCACAGTATATTGTGTAATAGTTGAACAAATGAGTTTGTACCAAAGATAATCTTGGTGGATAAAATTGCCAAATTTTCAGTACAAAGTACAGAAGGAGATGTGGGGGTTTTTATTACTCTAATGAAAAACTTTATCTTTTTTTACATCTCAGGGTTTCCCCTTGACGAAGCAAATAAGTCCTATTTGAAATTGATAATGAATACAGTCTTACTGGGACTGAATACAATTTGACGGAAGTCAATGGTAGCGGTTTTCTCAATGCAAATGTGGGAAAGACAAGGCAGACCTCAACCTTTCCTCTAGTTTTTATGAATACACTAGAACTGAGGGTGAACAACTTTTAAATATTTAAATATCTCTAAACTGGATATTGAGGAAATATTCCTTTTTCTCCTAGGAAAAAAAAATCTGTCAACAGAATAATTACAATTAAAATCCAAATCTGTGCATGGTTTACAGAATGAAATAAAAAATAAAAAAAATAAAAAACAAACCACCAACCAAAAATCAGCAGGCTGTCCAAGCAAAAACTACAGTGTGCTTCCACATGCTTAAAATATTGCAATTACCTCCCAAGTGAGCCCAAATAACAGCTGAATTTTAATTTTCAAAACCACTGCAATGGGAAACAGGACATAAATGGCAGAAAAGCACATTTTTAACAAGACTTCTTAAGACCAGACCACAGGTTAGTAGATGAGGAACCAAGAGACCTGAAAAAAACTTATCCATCACAAAGACTGTGTGGAATATTGCGCGATCTGGAGTAAGCAACAGAGACAAAAGTGTCTTTGAAACACAGACAAGGGCAGACCAGCAAAACTCCACTCCCAGAAAAGTTCTCATGGTGTTACGTCCATCAAAAGGACCCCATGTCACCTACACAGTGAGAGCCAAAACTGAAACACGTTCTGGGAGAGTGGGCATTACCTGCGATAAAAATCCCCAGCTGTCAAAGTACAGGTCTACACAGTGTGTACGTAAGCACAGACTGGGAGGTTTACCCTCATGATTTTGTGTATGGTGAAGCTCTTTCCTTAAAGATGTCTATCTTTCAATCTCATGAGTCTTTTTAGGTGTGCCAGTAAATTACCTTAACTGCCTTGCATGTCAGAGAAGTGCACAATAACCTTTATTTTTTCATTTTGTCTGTTTCAGTGCTTAGAAAAATCTGAAGAGCTAATAATCAGGACTGCTCATTAACCCATCTTCATTAACATCCAAAATTGCAGTAATCCTTTTCAAAGCAGATGCAATCATTCCAGTGGATTTACTTTCTTATCTCCATATATGGCTTGTACAGTGCTCTTAATTTTATGCAGAAACACAGTGACTCCATTAGATGGGAATTTTGTTAATAAAAAGGTAATGTATAACATTATTATTTAATTTCTTTTCAACTTTCATGTTCCATTGCCAGGGGTGGAATTTCGTATCTTTCAGTGATTCACTGAATAAAACAAACTTCTACGTCAAGGTCTCATGTCCAAGTTATTTTAAGTGACTTACCCCCAGGAATGAATCCACTATGAACACTGCCAAGGGGTCTAGCACTGTCCAGAGTCCCATAGCTATGATAAACTTTGACAAGAAGGAAGGGAATGAATCAAACAGCTGCTGACAGCCCCATCTGATCAGGACCATAAGAAGTAGCCCCGCGATCAAGGTTAGGGGTCCCACCACAACCATGACCAACTCTTCACCGGTCTGCAGCAAGGAGTTCTGGTAGCACAGTTCGACAGTGTGAGGCAAAAGCCGGAATCTGTAAACAAGCAGAGGGAGAGAGTTTGTCCGTGCTCCTGGGTGAACCATTAAGAAAATAGAATCATGCAATACAGCATGTGGCATTGCAAAGTTGCATCCCTATCCTGGTCCCTTTGACCAAAAACCGTGCGAAGCTCCTCAAAAACATGAATTTTTTCTCTTCCTCCTGCCTCAACATCCTTTCATCCCCTGCCACTGTCAGCCCAGTGGATGCACCTCCAGGCCCTTGGGACTCTGCAGACAGGGCTACAAAAGATGTTAGCTCCCAGAATCATCCCTGTGAACACAGGGCCCAGGAGCTCAACCTTTTCCACACACTGAAGCACCTTTGAACACTGCACAAAGCAGAAAATGTGACACGGCAAAGAGCTTTTAGCATCCATAAAGTGTGATGGGAAATGTCACTTTTATGGCATGGTCGGATTTGCAAAGATCACACAACGTGCAAATTTGTTGGCACTGTAGGAGACAAGGAACCGTGTGGTATTGTGACCTACATGAAGATGCTGAAATTTAAGGTATAAATTTCACTACCACTGTATTTGGCAGGAGAAGAGCGAGCTCAACTCATTATCAAGTTCTGTGGACACCCAGCTACAGGCTGGAATGCTGATTCAGGGCATCTTGGCTTGGGAACATCATCCTTTATCTAGCTGACTGCTCCAGACAGCTGTGATTAGTGGCTTTGAACATGACCACCTCTCTATCGTACATTGCTTCCTTCTGTTGCATTTCCTTTGCTTTCACAGACTCTTGATGCTTGGCCTCCCAGAAGTTTTAATGCCAGCTGGCTGAGCCTCCCTGGGCTGCTCAAGGCCAGAAGCAAGACATGGTTGACTTTGCATTAAGATCTAGAAGATGACCTTAGCAATACCTGTCCAGAGTTTGCTCAGACACCCTGTTGAATTTTTAGTCAATAATCCCAGTATCACAGCAGGCATAGGTCACTGAGTTGCATGTTACTGGCTCCAGCTTACTAATTGACGTTTACATGATGCTTTAAAGTGAAGAGAAAAAAAAAAGAAAAGAAAAAAAAAGTTTCTGCTGCAGAAACTTTCTCTTCCTTAAGAACGACTGATCTTTTTTTGCTCTGTAAACCCATTCTCTATCCCATAGCAACATATGGAGAACCAGATATCTATCACCTTGTGGATTTGCTCTCCATCTTTCTCCTTTTTTTTAATGTCAAGTAATGACAAGTAATGATTTTCCTGGAACTCTCTAGAGGGCTCTGACACCCGAGCTAAAGTCAATGTATCATATAGTTAAAATATGTCAACCCGTTGTAGTCCTCACAATAAAATTGATATATCAAAGTTAAGTTCTTCAAAGTATTTTAACTCATAGATCACTTTGCTAATACCAGATATGATTTAAATGTTTCTTCAGTTCTGTGCACTTCTTAGGCATTTTGAAATACTTGATCCAAAATGATAAATGATTCTTGTAGAAGATACTTAAAGTGCTGGATGTCTCAGAGGAGAGAGAGGTAGGCATGACCCAAGATCCACAAATGGACATATCCTGTTCTGTGTTGAAAACTGACATTATCAACACCTTCACCTTTCTGTTAGGGTCACATTGACATATCAGATCATCTGGAGTCTGAATGTGGTTCTTGTGCTCCTCGTCTCTGCAGAGACTCCTATCTGGGCTTGCACGCAGAGCCCTTAGCATGACTCTTAGTCATCAGTTCTCTTTGTAGGGCAAAGGAATTGCTTTGAATCAAGCTGTTTGTGAAAAATATTCCATCAGAGAAAGAAGGCAGAAGCACGTACTTTGTAACAGGAACCGAGATGGTCTGAAGGAAGACCCATTGGCTCAAATAGTGCAGATAAAGTCTCACGAACCAAAGCAAAACCCCCAGCAGCACCAGCAGCCAAAAGTCCCCAGAGCACCAGCGTGCAGCCCTCAGCTCCGAGAAGGCTGTGTGTACCACAAAATGGAAACGCTTGACAGCCTGCCTGGACAGTTTCACTTCAGTAGCAGAACGGCAGCTGGAAATAAATGGAAATAAAACAGAGAATCAGTTGGGAAAAGGATATAAGAAATAACAGTTGCTGAAACCCTGCAGGGTCCTGTTCTACAGAAAGACATGGCACAGGTTCTGATCTTAACTTCTGATTGACCAACGCATCCAACAGTAAAAAAAGTAGAGTGTTTTTTCCATTGCAGCCTAACGATAGGTGGCTTCGTCCCAGAAATCATACCGCTACTTTTTAAAGAAAACAGCAAATCACATTTACATTCAAATTTTTGAAAGTCTTTTGCTTTCACTTTGATTTTAATTTTCTCTCAAATTGCTCTCTGATCAACACTTTATCGCTTATTTTCCTTCTGAGAAAACAGTAAAAGAAGTTGTCATATTTGCACTGAAAAAGTATTGATTTTAGTGAAAGATGTGAACAGATTTTTGGTGTTGGGGTAAGAGAACTTCAGTCAAATATTTCAGCACACAATGTGGGCTAAAAACTTCTCTTTAAACTAGTTTCAAGCGAAAGGGAAAATAGAAAGGAACTTGCACTGTACAGTGTTCTGCTACTGAGTGTGGTGGGATTTGCCCTTTAAGCTAATTGCTATACTGCTTCAAAGGGGAAAAAAAAAAAAAAGAAATGAGATTCAGAGATGCAGCTTTGGCATTATGTTTCTAAGAAACTGGAGTCTCTCAGCTGATTCAAAGCTGAAAAGACAGTAGCTTCTTTGACCTTTGGAAACCTCTAACTGCCATGCCTCTTTCTACTGATTTAAATGACTAAGCAGCTGAGATGCACAACTCTAGGACTAAGTATGATGTCATCATGCTCAAACTCTTATTTATATTGATTAAGCCTTATGAAGGTTCAGAAATATAAAGATCTTTTTGTGGAAGAAAACACGCTGGCTTTTTAAGTGTAGCATATGACTGGAGAAGAACTGACAGCTATACTTGCACTTTTAAAGCATTTTTAAAGCATTAAAGCACTCTTAAAGCATTTTCCTGTCTACAAATGAATTTCTTAAATAAATTTCTTTCTCTAGCAGTCACAAAGAGAACTGTGAACAGAAGTGGAGAAACTTCGAAGGATTCCGCATTTAGTCTAGGTTTACATGAGCAGGAGAAATAAAAAACACCTGATCCTCGGTGTTGAGCAGGACGCATGTGTAGGAGAAGGCATGCTGTCAGCCAGCCCCTTTTCTCATGAGAAGGAACAAGCTTCAGTTACATGATTGGCTGAAGAATAGGAGGAGAAGCTTTCAGGGACGCACCGCGAAAAATAGGTTTCAGGTCGCCACGAAGACCTCGAGGACAAATCACCAAAAATTCATACAGACGCATCTGCTGGGCTGAGACAAATGACAGGTTGATCTGTCAGGCGTTTTCAAGGGTTTTTTGAGACCCTGCAGCCCACATTGTTTATGTCATAATCAGTCACAAAGTCCTGCTTTACAGACTTAGGGCCACATTGTGAATTACTTTGGTCTTATTGTAATTATTTATCCACAGCAGCCCACAGGGACATCGTAACACATTTCATTAACATTATGAAGTCATAGTCTAGGCTTGTGTGAGAAAGAGACAAAGGAAAATGTAAAATAAGAAATATGATTGATTGTGGTACTATTCTACAACAACTGTGGCATTCTAGATGTTCTGAACTCTGAAGTTAGATTGTACTACATTTCCTTTCATATAAAGGAATTTTTGTCATCTTTAATAACTTCCATCAAAATCTACTCTTAAAGTATTGACTCCTTGAGAAGAGTTAATTGAACAGGATTAGGCACTCAGTTATTTTAGTTAGACCAAAGAGTTTGTGCAAAAAAAAAGGAAGAAAAATGCTATCTTAGCTCATTACAGTCTTCTGATCCTTCATCAAACAAGCAGATTTACACAGACATCCCACCCAGCCTTACCCATATCAGAAATCCACATCCGACAAGGATCGCTGCCAATCTTCATCTCTGTGCTGAAAGCACGAGTAACCATGTATTTTCCACAAAAGTTCTGCCTCATTTCACGTAAGAGTCATCGACTACTAGATTATCTAATCTCAAGATATCTCTTAACAAACACCACTAAAGTGAAACATTCAATGTACCACGTGTAAAATGTTTCAAGGCATAAACCCTTCCTCCAACCCAAAACACACTGATTGAGAAGGAGAGCACACAGCTTGGAGTGCTGGAAATACTGAGTCCTCTTTCATTCACAGCAGTCCTGGAATACCAAAATCACTGAGAAAGGTTAGTGACCAAAATGCTGGCTTGGGAAGGTGAGGCAGCTTCTTCCACATGGAGGCAGGATCTGGTGATGCAGTTACGACTGTCACAGGATTTGCATGAATACACTTACTCCAACTCTGCAACTCACTGCATGGAAACCGCTTGTGTAAATGCCATGAGCACAGCATACAAAGTGTGGCTATCGAACTATCTTAAGACTCAGGCACCAATGAAAATCTTCAGCCCGTGTCTTCATTACTCCACTGCTCCTCAGCCTACTTCCACTTTCATAGAATCACAGAATGTTCAGGGTTAGGAACTTGAAAGATCATCTAGTCCAACTCCCTGCCAGAGCAGGATCACCCAGGACAGCCACACAGGAACGTGTCCAGGCGGGTTTTGAAAGTCTCCAGAGAAGGAGACTCCACAACCTCCCTGGGCAGCCTGTGCCAGGGCTCCAGCACCCTCACAGTAAAGAAGTTTCTCCTCATGTTGAGGTGGAACTTTCTATGTTCTAACTTAAACCCATTATTTCTTGTTCTATTGCTGGGCACCACCGAGAAGAGATTGTCTCCTTCCCTTTGACACTCACCCCTCAGATAATTCTGTACGTTAATGAGGTCCCCTCTCAGCCGTCTCCTTTCAAGGCTGATCAGCCCCAGGTCTCTCAGTCTCTCTTCACAGGAGAGATGTTCAAGTCCCTTAATCATCCTCGTAGCTCTTTGTTGGACTCTCTCCAGTGGGTTCCAGTCTCTCTTGAACTGGGGAGCCCAAAACTGGACACAGGATTCCAGGGCTGGTGTCACCAGGGCAGAGTAGAGGGGGAGGAGAACCTCCCTAGCCCTGCCGGACACACTTTTCTTAATGCCCCCCAGGCTCCTACTGTCCCTCTTGGCGACAAGGGCATGTTCCTGTCCCATGGACAACTCACTGTCCACTAGGACTCCAAGGTCTTTCTCCACGGGGCTGCTTTCCAGCAGGACATCCCCTAATCTGTCCTGATGTTATTCTTCCCCAGGACAAAAGAGAGCTAATGTCTCCACCCGTACGCTGCATCATCCTTGCTGAGATGCTGGCACTCTCAGCCACAGGAATCCACCTACACAACAAACTTCCTAAGGAAAGTAGAGAAATATAGAGCATGCTTGCTGCTGCCAAACCCTAGAAGCCTTCTACTGGCAATGACTCTGCTTAAACCAACAGTTGCTTAAGACATCTCTGATGTCTTGTCTTTGATTCATCTTTCCTCTGAAAAAAGCAATAGCAGCCCATAAACTCAACAGCAAGCTGAGCTTGCTGGAAGTCAAAGACATCCATTAGGTGGAACCAAATAACATTAATTTTTACTTTTGGAACAACAATTAATTTTTTTAGATTTTTTTTAAAGATTTTTTTAAGATTTTCATCATGCATCTTGACCATTATTTCCAGCTTTTAAATGGCAATTAAAGTCCTCCTTATTTTTTAACTTGTCAAAAGTCTAGATTCTGTCACTTCTGTGCTTGTTCTTCCCTTTGGCTCTGTGACATCTTGATTTGAACACCATCAGCCAGTGGAAGAAATTAATGGAAAATATAGCATATCCAGTGACTCAGCGAAGGTCCCAACCCGTAGCTGGAATCTCTTCATTTACTTTAAAACAAATTCTGTGGGCCCCAACCTATGTGTAAGTTACAGCAAACTATTGTTGAGTACTCATTAATCACACTGTAAGGCTGTTTACTGGTTGTCACTTCAAAATGATGTGCTTAAATTATACCTTTTATTGATGTTTTTGAAGAATGAAGAAAGGAAAATGAAGAAACACAAAAAGAAATGCACCAAACAAGTGGAAACAGCCCCTTTAAATATTTTTTAGCTGGTGCTACTAGTGAAAGCTTGTGGGTGGAGTGACAGCGCTTTCAGATACAGTTTTCAGAAGAGATTTATATAAAGTTGCTCTAGGGCAGAGAGCATGAGTATTACCTTTCAAAAGCAAAACAACCCCTCCACCCACAAAAAGCCCAAATCTCAACCCTTGGGTGAAAACTATATAAAGCTCCAAATGAGAAGCCACTTGAGCAATGGATTTATCCGTGATTTCTTGGATTACTGGTAAGTAATTTGGCTCAATGTTTCTGTTCTAGGGCATTAGTTTTGCATTTTTCTTTGAGAAATGCTGCAGTAACAAATAGCAGAGACCAAATTACCATAAAAGCAGGTCAATTATTTCAATGGAAATTGTTCAGAGAGAAAGAAACGATGCACAGATTCTCTTAAGCTACACTTGATGATGATGACAGAAAAGTAATGGCTGATAGAAGGCAGTGTGTGCTGTTGGGGGTGACAGCTTTGCTACTGACAAACTACAGCAAACGTTGGTATAATCCTCTGCAAGGCTGGCATTTAAAACTCATGGTGGGGGCAGGTTCTTAGCTGGTGCAACCCATCTTGCTCCAGAGCTACAATGGGGTACACCACCTGAGGTATTCAGCCTCTAGTCCTGAATGTGTCTATTATTTACATTGCATAAAATAAGGCAAAATAAATGTTTTATGCTACCTATACAGCCAGAGAAGATTTAAAGAGCAAATGAGGACATGAATGACATAATGCAGATTGCTTTCAGGGAATCACACCCCTCACAGCCCAAAAATCCGTGCAAAATGTTTAATCAATTCACAAATAAGAGAGATGCTTACCCATCATTGGCATAAATGGTAGGCATTTAAACCTAGCCATAAAGCTTTTTATGGTTTACCAACAGTAATAGAGATATAGGAAATGCTGCCCAGTGTTACCACAATGAAATGTTACCACTTTTAGTGGAAAAGCACACCTGTGTCTGAAGATACATCTGAAAAGAATACACTAATACATGGAGCCCTTAAAATTGAAACCGGTTAAAAGCACCACTGATGAAGTATGAGGCAGAACAGAATCTGACTCATTCCGCTGTGCACAACATAAACGCATATATCGAACATATAATTTTATTAGCATTAGAAGGAATTTATTATTATTCCTTCTGCATAATATTCTGCCTTTATAGATCTCATTCTGCATTACAAAGAAATTGTCTTTGTCCCAGGCTGTATGGTGATCATACAAATGACTTTGTCCTGTAAGCCAGCGGCAGAGCTGTGAACTGAGCTCTGCCAACTTGCAGTCCATTATTCTATCCACTGGATTCCTAATAATATATTACTTTTTTGTTTATTTGTATGCAAAATGAATATAACCAGGGAGAACACTTGCCAAGGATGAAGACAGCTTTTTCTCATCTCTTTCCAGGACATACTTAGGCCTCTTTTTGCAAGCACCAAGAGAGTGAGTACCAGAAACAGTTACAGGGGCTATCTAGGGGCTATCTGCTGTAAAAGAGGTGACAAAAGACCTGAGGGGACATTAGGTAATATGCAAGTGCCCATCAGAAAATTTGTTCTACAGCTTACTGAGGAACTCCAAAAAAAAACTACAGAAAAAATGCTGGAAAACCCAACAAGTTTAATTTTTTGGTGCACCTGTTGTGGGGAAAAAACAAACAAACAAACAAACAGAAAAACCAACGGCCAGAAGTCCACAAAATCCAAAAACACCAAATAAAGTCTTTAGGAATTAAACATTCTTACAAAACAAACAAACAGAAAAACCAACGGCCAGAAGCCCACAAAATCCAAAAACACCAAAGAAAGTCTTTAGGAATTAAACATTCTTACAGAGCAGGAAAAACACTCAGCCAGTAACTGCAATAATGGGTTTGGGCTGCTGCAAAGAACAGGATGCAAGTATGAGAGTGCACCTGGTAACACCCACGCTGCCCCAGCAACCTGGGGAAGAGGAGGGTGATGGCAGCCGAGATCCTTTCCAAGAACCAGGTTGTGCCAGCTCACGAGGAGATGGCCAGCAGGCTGCGAGCTCTGGATCAGCACCAGCCCAGGTGCGTTTGCATCACGTGCGTAGCCGGGAGCCAGAACAAACACATCAGCTGAACTTTTCCCACAACCCACTCACGCCAAGTATCTCACAGGGATACGTGCTGGCACAGGTCTTGTGTTGCAGGGACCAAGATGTTCTTCCATATGGGGGGATGGACACCGTGGGTCAGTGGGCCAAGACATGTTCATCAAAGTGGAAGGGATGAAAGTGCTGATAGATTCACATTCCTCTGGATAAATCTGTGCTAGCGTCAAAATGGTGGACAATCAGCTTTCACTATAAGAGAGTTTATGACAATGGAAAACTGGCAAACAACAGCAGATTCCGGTCCTCAGCAGTCCCCTTACCCAATGGTGTAAGTCTGGCACAGAAGCCCATCTTCTGCCTTTAGCTAACTAAGAAATTCCTGAGGGCATTAACTGAGATAATCACAAGAAGAGATTTCTTACCAAGCTGGGGAAGGAAGCAAAAGAAGAAGGAAGAATCACAAAATTTAAGCAGAGTGGCAACAGTGCTGGAGGACAGTGTGGCTCCTTGTAGAGAGCTGGCAGAGCTTTGCACATTTCAGCTTTGAGCAGCATCTGACAATGACAAAGCAAAAATGACAAAAAACAAATTATTGTCGTCAAGCCTGCAGTTTAGGTAGGCAACTAAAACTTTGCCTATTTCATGCTTAACTGAATTTTCATGAGCCTACTGGCTTGGCAAAACAGTCTGGAAATCTTACAAGAACAGACTTTGTTAAAATATTCCAGTCTGCCTGGTTCCA
Organism: Apaloderma vittatum; assembly: GCF_000703405.1. Lineage (NCBI taxonomy): Eukaryota > Metazoa > Chordata > Aves > Trogoniformes > Trogonidae > Apaloderma > Apaloderma vittatum. Next base: position 65,735 of record NW_009729177.1, on the reverse strand, counting down.
GCTCTGGATGGGAACAAACATGAAACGAGGAAACTCGAGTGCAGCTTTCAGAACTTTTAAGAAGCTCTGTTTTCTATTTTACTCTAGAAGGGAACAAAAGGCAGCGGACAGTCTCTGTTATTCATCCTCATGACATGACTAGGCCAGTCAAGAAGCTGAAAAAAGCATGCAACTCCTCCCCTACTTCTTGTCCCCTGACTGCTTTAAGTAAATAAGAAGACAAAGAATAAGAGAAGGACACAACTCATATACAGGAGGATGTAAGACATCAGGGGAGTTACAGATCTCACAAACAGAGCACTATCTGGCAGTCTGTTCTACCAGTAAGCAAGCACAAGGGCTCAACCTTGTGCATGAGTGATAAGACAGAGTTTAGGAATCAGAGAAGAACCTTACAGGGCAACCAGAGTAATAAATATACCTTTAAGCTCATCTTGATTAAAAATAAAATAAAAACTAAAGAGAAGAGATGTTAGGTCTAAAATATCTATCAGTAGAATCAAGGTAAAAACCTTTTTATTTATGTTAATTGTAGCATACCCTACCTGGGAAAAAAGGACACACATCCATACGTAGATAATACTCCTGCTTAAGCTAAAAGAGTCCCCTGTACCTGATGTGTGGAACGGTTCCTACCTTGACACAGAAAACATCCCCAAGGACATTTGCTCTGTCTGGAGGAAAAATGTAATCTTCCTCCTGACCAAATCCATATCTACTTCTGAGAGCCACTAAACACTCAAACACCATCTGTGAGCTGTGCATTCATCTGTAACACACCAATTTAGCTGGCAGGCCACTGGGAAACAGGACTCAGAAGTTGCCAAGTTAAAAAGGCAATCCAGTACCAGCTGAAACTCCACCAAGCAAACAGGTGAGGTTTCCAGCGAACATTGGTTGCAGAGAGCAGTGAAGCTTCAAAATACGAAACAGCCTTCTGCTGTGGGGAAAAAAAATAATTAAGAAAAAAAAAAAAAGAAGAAAAAAAGAAAAAAGAAAGAAAAGAAAAAAACCAGGCATAGCTTTGATCTTTTCCATCCTGGACTTAATTAGCAGCAGCATCACACCAGGAGTATGGATCTGTACAGCTGGAGAAAAGCAGCCACTTTCTCCTTCATTGCAAACCAACCGTGGCCACTGTGGACAGAGTGGGCAGGAGACACATTGCCCGGGACAGCCCTACATTTCAGACAGGCCTTTTGCTGGTAGCACCGTGAAGAAACTTCATCTTACACAAACACAGACAAGCCACAAGTTGAAGCCCCTTTCATTCTTCAGTTTTGTCTGTATTTCACAGCAACAGGCTAAAACAGAAAATGAACTCACATATGCTTGCCTTCTTTGCCTTCCTACAGTTAAATTGTGTGGGGAGATGCCGGAGTTGTTGATTGTTACACTAAATGCATCCTTCATATGCAGATTTATAATATTCGGGCACCATAGGAATAGGTGGGTATGATGATGGAAGAACAAAAGATAATCTATGGCTGTAGCTTGTACAGGAAAATTCTTCTAAACAACCATTAGTGTTATTCTAGTCAGATCTCTAGAACCTTCTGTACAACCTGACAAAAATGACCTTTCCATTTCCAAAGCAAATTTTACAAGGAAAAACTAAGCAGAAGAAAACAGATGGAGTCTGGGGGAACAATAGGACATGCATTTAGAGCAGTTGTGACATTGGAATTTAATTTTTTTACTTGATATCAATTACTTTTTTTAGCTAATATTATTTTGTGCACAAACACGTCCACACACGGAAGAGTACGACACAGGAATAGCAATCCATGAAGAGAGTGAAATAAGATGTGACCCAAGTAACGTCAATTAGAATGCAGTTAAACATAAATCCTTGTGGATTTAAACACAGCCGGATAAGGCAATTCATGAAACTACAGAGAAAATGTAGGACATGTAAAAAGAAATCTCACAAACAGAAAATTGCCTGAAATATTTAAAGCATTTATAAGGCACCCTTTGTCCAAATGTAGCTATAGCGAACCATTTTGAAGGAACTCTTCCTCAAGGTTTTGATGAAAGAGAACAATCTCAGGTTTGAGCAGATGACTGATGTTAATGCATTTTAAAAAATGTTTTTGCTTTAAAAAAACCTGTATTCTGAAAGAAAAAAATATCTATGTTAGGCCAGCTAAATTAAATCCTTAAGAGCCTTATGAAAAAAACAGTTCTAGGAATATGCATAATACTCTAGCATATTACTATATTTAAAACATTATTAAGAGGTTATAAAGATGAGGAAACTTAGATATTGTACAGATATCTTAAATTCAATTACATTATGAAAAATACAGCTATAGAAAATGTTAAACTGAAATCTTTTAAAAAGATCCATATAAACAACACTGAAATTAAGGTGGAAATTATCCATACCATTTAATCAAACAAAATGCACCGCATAATAACAGTATTAACTTTTTCTTTTCAGTTTAATGCTGTATTATTATATTTAGCTGCCTATTTTAGAAAGTAATTTGTGTTGATGGCTCTGGAGAAAAACCAAGCATTAAAGAACTAATTTAATTCCTTCTGAGCTACGTTCAATTCAAAAATATTTCTTTCAGAATGTCCCACTACTGCAGAATCTGACTAGATATCCACCTTGAACTATGTGCACTTTGACTAACTCTCTCCCCAAGGCAAAATGATCCTGCATTCAGCAGGGTTTTATCCCGGTCTTCTAAAGGACTTACACAGAATGTACCTGATATAACTGGACCAGAATGTCAACCGTGATAGAAATTATGATCAAGACATGGAGGATACATAATGAGAACCTTATCTATTTTACAGTGGACTGCTATTGGTAGGGGAGTACCTTTAGGGGGTTGTTTACAGAAATCAGGTCTCCCGCCTTTAAAAAAAAAATAAAGAGAAAGAAAAAGAAAGAAAGAAAGAAAACTGTGTAATTTCTTGTGCAGTGCTCTCCTTCCCGCTTGTTATAATATATGACATAACGGATACTAGTTGTGTTTAAAGTATTCAGGTAGTGTTAAATAGGTTGCCTGGCTGCCTTCGGAAAGAAATTTCACAGATTTTCTTTCGATGTGTGGAGATGTCTTCATTCCTCTGGCTCCACAGTATAAAAGAGAATTTAAAAAATCACCACAGCTTGTTTCTCAAAAAATCAATGTGTGATTGCTAGCTGCACTGGGAGTTTGAGGGATATCCCCTTATCAGAGACAATCTCCAGATAATATACTTTCCTCTGTTGCCCATAGCTGCATGTAAGACATGGCAAGACAAATGCAGGCTTCCTTTTCTCTTGGTGTCATCTATTGATCCGATGAAATGCTCTTCATCTGAAATTTCCTCCCCAAAGGGGACATTTGCTATAAGAAGCAAAACCTTTCTGCCTGATGCTAAGACTTCCTGAAACTTCCTGCTAATTACGGCACAGCATCATGGTAATTCATAGCTCTAAGTGTAAAGAAAAATAAGCTCAAATGAGACACAGGCCGTCCCTTTCCAGGTATAAATGCTGTTTTGAGATACTAAAAGTTTATAATAAAGTGTAATATAATAAATTCACATTTTCTGTGTGCTCTAGACAAAAATATGCTCCGTGCCTGTGTTTTTCTTTGGCGGTATTTCCCCTCAAACACATTCAAAATTGCTGTCCCAGGTGTAACTACATGACCTCCAGTATGATTCAAAACAGTGTCACTGTGAGAAACGCCAGTATCAGAGAATAATGAGGAGTAGAGGGGTAGGTGAAGGATATCGAGACACAAAAAGAAGACCATGCCTAGAGGTGAGTACCTGCAAAAAACATTTGTGCAACACTGCCTGTGTTGTCTCTCCTGTCCACGTTAGTGTGCTGGCCTAGACAACAGCACCCTCACAGAAAGCTTTGTCTACTTGAGAGAGCAGAAACTAGCACGTAGAAAAAACATGCTCCTTCAAATATAAAAATTGACTTGTAAAATGCACAGCAAATCAACATCCACATGAAACTCTGCAGTTTCAAAGAGCTTGTGGTATGGCTTCCCAGTACCTACTGTTTCAATGGGCTGAAAAAGAACAACAACAAAGAAGCAATTATATTTTTAACAAATCTAATATTTCATTGGCAGTAGAGTGTGTTGGGCTTGGCACCCCTAACTAAAAGAAAGTTTTGCTCAAGAATGTAGAAGGGGCACATACGTTTTGAAGATGGCACTAAACTCATCCCTTCAGCTCAAACACAAAGAAGCATTAATCTACTTACCCACCACACATCTGATTTGTAAAAAGTGTCTGTTGTGAAAGAGACTTGGTGGTGACACTTCATCCTCACAGTAAGGACTTCCAGGAACAGGGAAACTGACTTTCTAGAAGGTCGCACCTCAGCATTTCTCTCTGCGGAGGCAATAATCGAGGTACCTCCCCCTCTACCCGTCTTGTTAAAATTGGCCAAAGATTCAGAAGTTACTAGAAGTGGGGTGGCAGGAAGCCTCACTGCATGTACCTTGCCTTCCTAAAAGACCTGCCTAAGAAATAAACCCTGATGTTCAGGAACCATTGGACCAAAGCTTCCAAAGCAGAAGAATAACGTGTTTGGGCAGAACAAAAGCCTTTTTATTTCTCTGTCTCTGATAAACAATAGTTGGCAGGTATTGAACTTACTGTGCAAATAACTTCTCTGGTTGGTTGGCTGGTTGTTGGTTTTTCCTGTGTCTACTTGACGGCAAACGTATTTGTAAAAATACATTTGTTGAAAAAAATTTTTACACTCAGAAAATACTTTTAACTGTCTTTTTACAAAGATATGATATGCTTTTTTGTCAAAGTTTTAGGTTTTTCATCAAAGAACAACAAACACCTGAAAGACACAAATACAGTTTTTCAAAGAGCTGGGTTCATCCACACAATAAAAGTAAGAAATACCTAAATAACCTTGAAGAGGCACCAGAGAGATGATTCTGAATTTAAGTTTTAGGGTTGTCTTATTCTGCTGAAAGCCTGATTTGCAAGGGAAGGAGGGGAGGGAAATGACACGGTCAGTTTGCCCATCAGCTTTAGCATTTATTAATTATGTACCTTTCTACCTAAAATAAAGACATCCACAATCCTAGAGGACAAAATGTCATTATCTTAGACCCATAAGGTTTCCCATCACTGGTCTGAATTCAGACAAGATCTCACTGTCTTTTAGCAGACTGTGGTCCTCTGACTCGATGAGATTTATAACTCAAATAGAAGCACCTACAAAACAGCCAGATTTTCCACCTGGACACACTAGCCCTTATCAAAAGCCAGTGTAGCCAACTACTCCGTCTGATGCTCCTTCCATTTCCAACAGCTCCTGGTGTAGAAGGATCCTTATCAGTCCTTTCTACCTTTTCATTTAGTTGCAAAGCCTAAAAATTAGATATAGTTACACAGGATTAATTGCACTTAGGTAAGTAGCCTGCTCACCTTCCTTAAGTTCTTTTAAGTTTGGCAACAGCATGTGGATACGAAAGCCTCTGGAAGTCAGACAGGGCAGTCAGGGGGAGGTTTCCAAAGGTACTGAAGGAATTCAGCTGCTGAAATACAACTAGAAAGAGCACCATGGTTACCTCTGCCTTGGTTCACACAATAATGTTCTCTAAGGCTCTCAGTGTTTTATAGCCTCTTTTTCTTGCTTAATATATAACTTTAATGATTTTTATTTCCTTAAGGATCAACGTAAAACTTACTTGATCCACAATGCATCAGAACTTACACTCATGTTAAAACTTCAGTTTTCACATCTCCTCATTTCTTGTTGGTGATATTTTAGCTGTGTAATCTTAAAATTGTGTTAATACACTGTGTTAATTTTTATTTCATTTCTCTTTTAACCTGAAGGCAAAGTGGTTCACATATTTGACGTTATTCTTTCAGCTTAAAGAGTTCAAATCATTACCAAAAAAAAAAAAAAAAAAGAGAGAGAGAAGGTTTTGATGGTTTAGTTGTTGAGGTTTTTGTCTGCTTATTAAATAGTTTTGCTTTATGGGCTCAAGGTTTGAAGGTAAAATTTACAAAGACAATACCTTTTGTTGGTGAACCTTCTGCTACGTTTTTAGAGACACTCAGCAAATTCCAGTAGCAGGTTTCTAGAGACAAAAAACAAATACAACCACTCCATGATTTAGATTGGCTTTCTGTTTATGGGTCATGAGACTCACTGCTGAGCGCGTCAGAAGTTGGCTGTGGCATTTAATGAAGGTCGTCAGCAACTTCATGGTTCCCATAGCAAAAGAAAGAGCTCTGGCTTTGGGATGTGGGTTCTGGTTTGGGTTTTTTTTTCTATTTATTCTTTTGGGGCTTTGATTGGAATCTGGCGCTGGAGTTGGTAGATAAACTGTATTATTGCAAGAGAATCAAATTAAAAGTATAGGATGAGGTGGTGTTTTGAAAAATGTTGAATTGCATTGGTTTTTTTTTTCATAGACATCATTTAACATTCAAAGTAAGTATTAAATTTCCCTTCAATTTGAAAGTTAAGAGTCACTCATGAAATTAGGAAAAATAATCATACTATATTATACTCTGTCTCATGCATGTCTCAGGAGGGCTGTGACTTGTCATAGCATGAAGGAACCTGGAAAAATGATTGCTTGCTGCTTCAAACAGAAGATGCATAGCTAAAATGCTTATTAATGAGGCAAAGGAAAATTAATTGACATGTCTAATAGTTCTTTTAATATAGCCTCTAAGCCTTGATGTGTCAATTGTCAAATTACCCCTGACGTTCTCTCTTTCTTTCAGTGATCTTGTGTCACATTGCTATGAGAGAGAAATAATATTACATTGCTTTTGAGCACTCCTTTGACCGAGGTCAGAGCTTCTTTCAGCAAGTCAGGATCTTCCCTACCTCTGCTTTCCCAGCAACAGTCTCTCCTCTGAAAAAGAGTGCCTCTTCCCCACCCTGCAATAGTCCTTCCATGTTTTTACCAACACAGCTAGTGAGAGAATATTCCTCTTACAGCTACCATTCTTTTCACATGATTACCACCCAATCGAGGCTGGAAAAAAGCTGTTTCCAATCATTTGCCTGTTGGTCAACTCTTTGCCTGACAGCAAATCCTTTTATCAAGACTGTTATGCTGTGTATATAGGCTCATCTAAGTTTTCTTTAATAGACCTTTAAAATTTTCCCTGCTATTTCATCAGCTGATACTTCTGTCCTTCCTACATGAAGTTAGGAAGAAAAAGAAACACAAAGAAGGCAGATGGGTCATATATTGCATCTGCAGTTTGTAGTCTGGCGCAGAAGTCTGTGGCATACACAACATCAAACAGCATTTGAGAGCTTCCCATTGGCAGATTTTTTAAGCCATAATTCCAGAAGTTGAAGAAATTCTGCTTACAGTGTGATTTGTTTGGGACTGTTTTTCTACACGTAGATTAAGTGGTGTGATTTGGGCCCCCTAACAAATCATAATAATAAATCTTTTAATACAGAGACATACTGGGAAATTGGGTTCTTTGTGCAGAATGGAAATCGTTGCATAACAGTATGTCAGATCTCTACAATTTCATTAAAAAAAAATCATTAAGGTATTTTCCATTTTATATTCAATAATCTCAGTTGTTCTGCTTAGCATATTCATATCTACAGGCTTACCCATAAGAAACAGATTTGCATGTGCTGCAGAGCATAAACACACTTTATTTGATTGTCAAGAAAGCACCATAGAAGTTCTGTCCATAGAGCTGCATGTGTGCAGTAAGTCCAAGGCATTTAGAGAGCACCAGATTTCTTGCACATTTGAAGCCTATTAGTTCACACACAATAGATCTAATATGTCTTGGGCACAGAGGAGTCCCTTCTCGTGTGCTGTAGAGATGGTCTGTACAGCCCAGTGGATCCATCTGGAATTTCCACATGGGCTGTCAAAGGTCAGACATCTTGAACAAATGCTGAAAGTCTTCAGCTTCCACTCCGGGCAAAAAGGAGAATCTAGGAAAAGCCAGGTTCTGTGAAGTTGGGTGAGAAATGAACATAAAATTTGGTAACATTTCTCTGAATGTCTTTCTAGTATGTGCTAATTTCTGAATACTCCAACCAACCAGTACTACAAATTCAGGAAATAACATGGCCTGAACTCTGTTGATTTTGACAGAAACTGAAATGACAGAGCAGGGAAAATACAAGAAAGTGGACAGAAATGGAAGAGAGGGAGTCTGTAAGTAAGAATGAAGGAATGTAAAAACCATCCACATGAAGCAGTATAAACACAGAGATCTGTATGTTTTTTCATGATGCACATCATCATAAGAATACAATAAGGATGCTGAGGCACAGATAACAAAAAGTATTCTCTGAGATAAAGCAAGCCAGTAGAAAGTTAGGGAACTGTCCTTGCTGTCCATCTGGGTTTTTTTCATGTTGAATAATTCTTTGTTGCTGTAATGTGGGAGTTAACACAGATCATGACAAACACAGGCAAAGAGAACTAATATGCGAAGGTCTCGTAGAAGTTTTTAATTGCAGAATAAAGATTGATGAGAAGTAGCTCTCCCACCACGTGAAGATTTTCAAAAGACAATTCTGATCTCAAATTTAGATTAAAATGTTTAAAACGAAAATGTTCATGTACTGATATTTTGGTTAATGAAAGGATCTGTTTTAATAATTGAAAGTACTTTGAAATTATTTTGACCTTTTCAATAGAAAGTGAACCTTTCTGTATAAATTAAAACATGTGAAGCAAAAGTCATTTCAAAACAAACGTTCTTTTCAAAATAGTAAGATGGAATATTTCAAAAGCCTCCAAACTTTACTCAAATTATCTTCTCCTGAATCAGAAGAAGGGTTAACACCAGCTCTTTCCCACAGTTTCATTTTCTTCTAAGTCTTTGTTTTCCAGTGAAAAGTGCTTTCTTTGTCAAAAGAAAAACCTCAACCACGGCAGTAATGTCACACATCTTTGATTCTGATGGTGTCATATGCTCCCTTCATTTTAGTGGGTAGCTTGACATCCACTGAATCATTATTGCCCATTCCGGCATCTCTCTGGCAAGCGTTGTGGCAGAGCATACACGGCTCTGAGACTGGGCTCACAGTGACAAAGAGGGAATATTGAAAGTACATCTTTCACTGAGCAGCCCAAGTGATCTGGGGACTGCCCTTTTGCTGTGCTCTGGCTTGCTCAGAGGGCCCCCAAAGCCAACGTGGGAGGGCTGGGGGATGCTTGGCAAGTCCCTGGGAAAGATGGAGAAGGGGAAAGTTCCATGTTGAGCAAATCACCCCCAGGATGATACCAAAAGGCAAAACCAAGTTTTTGCCACACACATCAACCAGCTAAAAGGTGACAGTGGATCTGTCTAACCAGTTAAACTAAAAATACTGAAAACCCTGGACAGTTGTCTGCACTGGACTTTAAAAATGCTTTTCCCACGGATCTTCTTTTCCTCCTTAGTAACAAATAAGCTGGGACTCAACTGTAGACAAGGGATGGGTACAGAGGCTTGAACAATAAACGGGTTAGATTTATTATGAGCAGAGATGGATGACACAATGTTGGAAACATATGCAGCCTGCCTATGAGACCAGGCTTGGTTACAAAAGAAACCACCACCAGTCTATTGAAATTCAGAATGCCAGAAGATGAGGAACATTTGCTGTGAGCTACAGCTGCTTGGGCTCTCTCACTGTAAATATGAACAAATCAGTCCACAACCCCACATACACGTCTATTCACACTTCCTTCCTGTAAACAGCTCATACTTCCTCCTGTAAAAAGTGCAACTAAACTGCAATTTTTCAGCTGAAGCCACCAGACTTGCAAGCTAATTCTCACTGGTGAAGTACCTGATCTGTTTCCATTTTGATTATTTTCTTAATATATACTTGGTGGTTTTTGTTCTACCACTGTATCTGAAGATTTAAAAATTAATAGTTAGCTATCCCTCCAGTGCTGTGTAAGTACTAGAACGATACATTGTTTTTATTTATCAGAGTCCAATTCTGATAGGTTAGTAATAGAGCAATCAAAAAAAACGATCTTCCAAGTATAGACTTGTTCATTTTCCACTTCTGTGCAGGCTTATCCCTGAATAAAAGTCATCTCTATTGGGTGAAAACACACTCTCTGTAGCCTTTACGTGGAGATTTCTAATGAACACAACGGGTGAAGGTGTGCTCTGAATCCAAGACATTATCCAGACCGGCAGACTCAGACCCAGCAGGAAAGAAGGCAACACTCAGTAAACCTGGTTCATGTGGAGGCTGCAACTTTATTAAATGTAAACCACATTATGGGCTTATTTAAATTAATGGGCACAGTGGGTGCTCAACACCTCTGAAAGAGTCTGCACAAGGACTGGCCATAAAATTTTCTGTTGAGACTGTTGTGTGAAGGGGAACGGAGTCTTCTGACCAGCAGCGCTTGCCAGAGAACTGCCTTTCTGTGGGAAGTTTTTTCTTGATAAAATGTTCAGATTCTTCTGCTCAATAAAAATAGAACTGTTTTGTTTCAGCAGTCCCTCTCACTCGAATTGTCCCACATGCTCTTTCCAGATCATCTCACTTGGATTCAACACAGTCTAACATCCCCTTGTGCAAGGCAAAGGCTGAGGGACAACGCTGCCTGTGGGACATGGACACAATCTGCCTGGGGATCCTGGGCTTTAGAGGAAAACGGGGAGATGAGATACGAGCACCATTACCTCCCCCTTCACCCCACGTAGTCAGATTTCTGTTAAAAAAACCTGGGGGAACAGGAAGGGTAGGAGACCCCATCCACAACCTACCTCGCTCAAGAGGACCAGAAGACAGGGACAACGGAGGCTACTTAGGGGTCTGCCTGTGCGACAGTGGGCGTGCAACCTTTCTGAACTGAGCTGCTTAATTCTCCTGGACTGGATGTGTCCACTTTTATAAAAAGCTGTTGACTTCTGGAGGGGAAAAAGAAAAAAAAAAATCCTTTCCGTGCATTTTGCTAACAAATTAGGGCTATTAACTTCAGAAGAGCTAAGTTAAAGGAGCGGGTGGTGTTTGAACAACAACTCACCATGGTTATGAGCAGTGAAAATCTCTACAAAATACTCAGCTGAAAACTGAAGGAGACTCTTTTTCAATTAAAAGACAGGAACATTGTATTGTAATTGGTTCTTGCAAGAAACAGAAATATCTTAACTAAGTGAATGACAATTACTTGCATTATTGTCGTACTTAAAATGTCAGTGTTCAATGATTGCTTTTGGCTCATAATAATAAGTTCTAGAATTTTAAACATCAAAACTAATAAAGCTACATGGAGAGAATTTTTCCAAGGGAAAAAAAAACAATTATCCCAAATATAAAACATCATTTTCAAAACTAACAGACACACCACTGAAGTCATTTTAGTAGCAAATAAATAAATGTGGGAAGATCACATAACTGTGGCAATTAAGAAATGAAAAATAAAAATTACGTAAAATGGTACATTGAACTATACCAAATGCAGATATATTTATGCACAAATACTTGTAAACAGATAATTCTACATTTATAATTTTGCATTTCATATAACCCCCAATCCTGTGGGTGTAAAAGACAAAACATATTGAGGATGGCCTGCAATGACTGAAGAACATAGTCTTTTGAGTCAAAGTATTTTATATTCCTATTTCCAGTCATTTATAATGACAGGATAATGATTCACAGAATCACTGATGAAGAGCAACTGTGTCCTTTTTATTTGCTTTCTCGCACTCCTGGAAAGCTTTATAGTAAACAGTTTAGAAGATAATGAAAGGTAAAACTTCCATCTGAGAAGGTTTGATTCAACAAAATTATTGGGACAATCACTTAGGTTAAGTGTTTAGCCCAGAGGGCAGTATAAAATTTCATCAAAATTCAAACCATGCATAAATGATCTCAACCTGCAGTGTCTATTTATACCACACAAAATGTTAGCCACATTTTTCACTGTGGATTGAAAGTAATGATGAAGTAACAGATAAGGATGAAAGACTGAATATGTGCTATGTCACCCATGTATAATACAGTTAGTGGCAAACATGGACTAGAAAGTATCCTGCAACAGCACGTGTTTTTCAACTGCCTGAGAAAACCTGTGAACCACAAATGAGGAAAAGGGGACAACAATGAAACCAGAAATGTTTCACATACGCATATTAGCCAGGGAAAGAAGACAGTTAATCAGTCAGTGAGTCAAGGATTCAAAGACAATGAGAAATGTAAATATGGATCCAAAGAATATTTAAATTTGATATTGTTTAGATTTCGTGTTTCTTTTTTCAAAACAAAACGCAACACACTCTTTTTTAAATCCAGAGAGCAAAGCAGTGTTAATGTAAAAGTCGTCTTTTTTCTAAAGCCAAAATCTTAAATTTTTGGTGAATGCCGTATAAAGAAAATTTCACTGCAAACTCTCCATTTAAAGTACAGAACACTGCTCCTGCCCCTAAGAAGAAAGAATCACAGCGGAAAAGAGTTTATGCTCCTTCTTTTCCAGTTGAAATTTTTGCTTTAGATATTTTGGAGAGAACTTTTGACATACGAATTAAGAAAGATCTTTACTTGATGACAGCCACTGAAAAAATAATAACTACGGCACTTAATGTTATTTATCAACTGATCATGGATCACTCCATTGAGTATGTCAGCTATTCTCATGTGCTTGCTACAGTTTTTGCCTATTAGAATCAACTTTTTGCGGTGACACTGACCTTCAGCTGAAGTTCTCTTGTGGCTAAATGGTGAATGCAAATTATTTGTTGGTATTCTTTCTTTTTTTTTTACCATTCTAGAAACATCCAAAGTGCTGGAGATGACCTAATAGCATTCCCAGTGCATGCTTTAGAGAGATTGTAATGTAGCATTGAAGCTGCTTGGTGTAGAATTAAAGACAAATGTTGAAAGTCATATACGGGGCGATGTTCTTTACTGACAGCATATTAGCCTTGGCAATCTCAGATTATCATCATCCTAAGCAGAGCTAGATGCTAATAATTTGTAGCTGCCTTTTTGGGGAGGAAGGGATTAGAGGAAAGGCTTAACAGATACCATGAGGAGTTATTTATAAGTAAAAGGCATAGGCTAAAGCTGTTCGCGGAAGTAGCAGCAAGGGGATATGGTAGTTGATACCCTTGAGTGTAGAATAAAGTCACCACAAGACACACTACTGAAAAGTAGAGGAAGGCTTAGAGGACCTTAGGAATTACCAGATTATAGTATGAGAGATGCCTCCAATAATAGCTCATTTAAATGCTATTAGGTGCATTATATTTCATATGTAGACGGCCTACAGTGTGATGGAATGTGTTGTATTAGAGTAGCATGGAAGTTTACACTTCAGTCAAAGTAAATTGTCATCTTGCCACTGGAAATGACACTTAAACAACTTACCTCAGCTGGGTGCCAACACCTTTGTATTACTGCACTGTCTTTAGCAAAACACTTGGAGCAGAGGCTAAATCTGGTGGAACTTAAGCAAGTTTCTGCTGACTCATTACCCCAAAAAGAAAAATTAGAACAAAGTTAATGAATGTTCAAGCATTTTTACTTTATTTTGTTGTTCCAAGCTTCCCATTTTTCTCAAAAAGGGGGATATTAAATAAAACATTTTTCCACAATTAGCATTTTTATATCTGTGTATTTAGTGTAATGCTGTCATTCTTCCAATGAAGTCTAGGAAAGTGGCAGGATGAAGCCTGGAGTGAATTATTATGAGCTGATTTCCCTATAATGTTAGTAAACAGTTTGATTCACAGTGTCACTAGTAGCACCATTCTCTCTTGTCTTCTCCCATTTAATGAAAATCTGTGAAATAAGTGCTACAAGGCAGTACTGCTGGCATGACAAATTCCAAGCCAATAAGTCTTGCAGTTGCCAAGATGTAAGCTCTGATACTTGGCATTTGGCATTCAGAACTAGATAACCTTACTATAGTAACTACATTCACTGTATCTACAAGAGGGATGAATAAATCAACAATAATTGAACTACTAAAAGTGTCTAATTTCCAGCATAGTGCTTCAAGCAACAACTGAAATTAAAAAACTGTTAAAACACAGCTACATACCCATACAATCTTGTCATGAATGCACTGAAGCAAAGGTTAACAAAAAAGAATGAATACGCATTCTTTGCTGAAAGTAGCGTTCCTTGATCTACAGTAGTGATGAACTGTACAAATGTCAGGTCCCATCTAAGTCCCACAGAGCTTTGCGTTCCCAGTAGCAAGAATGTTTTATTGTTCCTGTAACATTACTCAAAGTAGGGAAAAGGCTACTCCTGGTGCATGTGGAATACGGTCCCTATTCTGAAGCCTGGCAGCGTTTCCAGAGTTAGCAATGATCATAAACCCTTGAAATATGGCTGCTATCTCCAGGGCCTGATCCAAAGCCCTGTGAAGGTAAATGGGAAGATTCCACATGGCTGCAGTTTTGTGCGGACCAGGTTTAAAATATTACTTCTCTTGTCCCTTGATTCTGTAATTGAGAATTTCTTACATCATCCAAGTCAGGTTTCACTGAATTTCCCATCCACCTATCTTTTCTTCCAGTGTTAATTTTTATTTAAAAAGTATAGATCTGGAAATCTTTTAGAAAATAACTAGCACAGTAGGTTAAATGGTGCTTTAGAGAAACAGGATAGTCTAACAAACAGAGCTTTTAATTTAATACATTTCCACACTAATACACAGGAGAGAACCTGGGACACCATCCTGCTGTATGCTGCTTTGAGGACTCTCTCCCAGAATTAATTCAGACTGATTATTAGCATAGCATGGATGCAGTCACCTGGGGAACTAACTAAAAATAATAGCTAATTTACCAATGAACTCAAGTAAGCTTTTTAATCTCCCATGACTCCACAGATCGGTGGCATTACACTAGAGTCACATCTCTGTGACTGCAACACAGCTGGCGTTAAGCTTTTGGGGATATGTAATCAAAAGGAATTGCTGGAAGTCAGTGAAACGCTGGATGGAGCCATTCCTTGGGCTGTTTGGACAGTCCTGCTGCAATCTTGGTATCTGGGCTGCTCATTTATTGGGGAATGATTAAAATATCAAGGAAGCTTTTTTTTTTTCTCATCCAAAACCACTAAAAGATCATTTGGTTTCCAGGACCAGCTATTAGCCTTCTTTATGGGACCTCAAATCTGGAAATTTGGTATTCAGTATTGGCCTTGAGGAAAAAATACAGACATGGTTTTTAAGCCTTTCATTTATGCTATTTTTCTGAAAGCTGAGGAATAAAAGAGATGCTCCCACAGGGGAGATGCTGCTTCTTATAACTATCTCCAGGAAGATGGGGAAGTATTTCTCCAGATGCCCTGTGCAGGATAGCGAAATGCATCATGAGCTGGACTGAATATGTATCTTTCACCCTCTGACATTTTGCGGGTCAAACTCTGCCTCTGACGTATGTATGCTAAAACCAGAGAGGTAAAGAGATGAGAGAATCTTTTCTTTCCTCAAAATTCCTGCCACATCTAAGGCTAAATCAAATATTTCTGGCATGAGCATACATCCGAGTGTCTTTTGGAACATGAGGATCACGATACAATGTTTTGAAATGGAAATTATTCCAGCTTTGAAGCACTACAGCTTGCCAAGCAGCAAAAACGTTGGAAGACCCTTGTACTATGTTTAACTGAAATGCAAGGCAAATACAGACAGTTACCCTGCATAAAATGGTACACGAGTGCCAAGGGTGGCATTGTTTCTTCTACATAAAGCAGGCTTCAAAGGAAACAGTAATTTTTGGATTAATGGTCAAACAATGCAGAACAAATTACATCAGTAGTTAGTTAAAAGCTCTGTGAAATAGCTTGCCCTCTATTGCTGAGTAATGGGACTGATGGAGGAATGTGTTTTTCCCATGCCCAGCTCTCCTCCCTTTTAATTGTTTAGACTGGAGGACTGACAGTCAGAGAGGACATCTCCGCATTCCGTGAGAAAGGTGTAGCTTTCAGTACAGCTGCAAGGAAGAATGACTGAACCAGGAGTTTCATCACTGTGAATCCCATACAAAAACCTGCCTGGTGTGTTTCCACTCATTATCTCCCAGCAGAGACCTATAACAAAAAATTGGGGTAAATCAAGGTACCCACCCGAGAAACTTATGAGGATGAAGCACATCAGAGAGCTACCAAGTCTGTTTAAAGCTAAGCTCAAGACAGTAATTCACACCTTCAAGACAATCAAGCCTGACAGCTGGAAATTCCCAGTTTGCTGGGCTTCCTCTTAAATCAAAAGGCAGACAGACTGCATTTTATCCAGAATTTTGTAACCAGACTCCAAAACCTGGCAATTTGGTTTGGATTTCGGGATCCAAGGCGAGGCAAATGGTAGATTCCTTCTCTACCTTCCTATTCACCTTTCTTATCTCCACTCTGCCCCAAACTGATATTGCAAGAGAAGGAGATATTATATTTTACCTAAAGCAAGAACAAAATACATAGGATGAATTATTGGTCCTACTAGGTGAATGAGGAGGAGGATTTTGACAGTCATTCACACTTTCATCATCATCCCTGAAATAAAAAAAAAAAGAGTCACCAGTTACAAGGCTCATGTTTGCCCAAAATTTCCTACTCCTGCTCTTTTCAACTTAAACATCTGCGATGGGTTGACTATAGCTGGCTGCCAGGTGCCCACCAAAGCTGTTCTATCAATCCCCTCCTCATCTGGACAGGGAAGAGAAAATACAAAAGGCTCACGTGTTGAAATAAGGGCAGGGAGAGGTCACTCAACAATCATCGTCAGGGGCAAAACAGACTTGACTTGGGGAAATTAATTTAATTTATTATCAATCACATCAGAGTAGGAAAATGAGAAACAAAACCAAATCTTAAACCACCTTCTCATGACCTCACCTTTCTTCTTAGGCTTAACTTCACTCTTGACAACTCTATCTCCTTCCCACAAGAGGCACAGGGGGATGGGGAATGGGAGTTGTGGCCAGTGCATGACATGTTTTTTCTGCCAATATTTCCCCCTCAGGGAAGAGGAATCCTCACACCCTTTCCTTGTTTTTTTGTGGGGTGCCTCCCACAGGAGACAGCATTTCACTAATTTCTCCGACATGAGACTTTACCACTGGAGACAGTTCTTCACGAACTGCTCCAACGTGGGTTTCCCACAGGACAACAGTCTCCTTCTGGCACTCCCCTGCTCCAGCACGAGGTCCTCCACAGGGTGCAGGTAGACATCTACACCACTGTCAATGTCCATGGGCTGCAGGGGGACAGCCTGCCTCACCACGGGCTGCAGGGAAATCTGTGCTCCCACACCTGGAGCACCTCTTCCTCCTGCCTTATTCACCAACCTTAGTGTCTGCGGAGTTGTCTCCCTCACATATTCTCACTACACTCTCCAATTTCAATTGCTGCTGTGCAGCAACTTTCCCCCCATCTTAAATATGTTATTCCAGAGACATTACACCATCGCTGATGAGCTCAGCCTTGGCCAGCAGATCCATCTTGGAGCCAGCTGGCATTGGCTCTGTCAAATACGGGGGAAGCTTCTGACAACTTTTCACAGAAGTCCCCCTTACAGCCTCTCTGCTACCAAAACCTTGTGACACAAGCCCATCATCACAGCTTCTTGTTCCCACCCTTTGCAAAGTGTCTCAGTTTGCACTGGAGACCTGTAAGGACAGAGACCCTCTTAAGTTATCTGCCTGTTTTGTCATACATCACTGTATATTTAATAATAATTATGCCTCTGCAGAGGTATTTTATTCTGATAAATTCAGAACTATCCCACCAGGATCTTCAGTTACTTATTCATTTTGCTACAGGCTACAACAGAAAGAGTTAGAGAATTTACTGAAATAACAAAGTCATTTTACATACATATGGTCTATGCTTCTGTGCCACAGCAGTGACGGATAAAAAGCAGCAATCCATCATATTTTTCTCTCCACATTCTACTCAATAGGATTCAAAGTGTGGTAACCATTCTGCTACTAATGCACATGTATAACTCCCACTTATTTACTGTAGTGCCCTGAAGATGTGACAGTTAGCTATGTAATGCACTTATTATTTTTATTCATTCTATTCATTAGAGATGACCGTCTATGGCACACTTACTGCTTTGCTTTTCTCCACCAGTCATCAGTAATGTCATCTTTTCCAGCTCATGAAAACAAAATGTGTATTAAACAACAACCACCACATCTCTCTCTACTCGATGCTTCACAGTCAGCTTGCAAAGTCTTCTACCTTCCTATGAGTCTGAATAAACCAAAGAGCAATTCAGCTACATCAAAAAAGTGCTTTTGTGCTGAGTGAGAATCAAGGCTGAATGGTGTGAAAAGCCTGCAAGGGAGAAACGCCAGCAGCACTCCCTTGGAAGCACTGTGACTGCCTTCATGACAAGGGCTCCAACAACTTTGGGAGCCCAGGCTGTTCAGCAACTGGAGAATCAATGTCCCCAGCATTTAAGAAGTGAGACTAGTGATTTCTGTCAAAAAGCTGCATGATAGGCAATATTCTGCCAATGTACCCAGCTTTCCTCTGACTATTGTCAAATTTGAACCATCTTCTTTCACTTTTATCAAAAAGGAATTCTCTAAGGGCAAGGAGGACAGCAGAAAACACATTTTGTCAGGGAAACATACTCTCCCAGAGAGGGCTAGGTCAAACAGAATTGCTCCAATGTCGGGGAGCATTTGCTTGCTCTTTTGGCTCCATTACCTATACTCAGATAGCAACCACACAAGTCCCTTGTCAGGATCTCTAGGAAAACTTGGTTTCATGCTAAAGTTGCCCAATCACAGAGCTTATTGCTCCTTTCTTCTCAAGAACATCAAAAGCCTGTAAAACAAACCAAAAAGACAAAAAATGCAGAAAAAAAAAACACACAAAAACCAACCAACAAACAACATATCTCCCTGGCACCTTCAGTGAGTGATCACTCACTAGTGACTCTCAAATCACACTCTCAGCTGAGTGATTTGTAACACCAGTTTCCCCTCCCCATTGCTGGAGGCCAGCTCCCAGCTGGTGGAGTTCTGCAGATCTGGAACCTGTAGGAGGAAGCGCAGCAACTCCCGACTCTGTTCAGCATCCTCAACATACAAAGAAAAATATTATCAGGCTTAATTACAGCGAAGTCCATAGGTACTTGCAATAGTAAAGTTGCCTGTCACAGTAACATCAAATTCTGGCAAAATCAAGGGTCTGCAAAAGTATTGGAGGGCTTTGCAAAAGACCCCAGTAAAAGACATTTCCAAGACTCATGTTTCCTTAGCATATATTTTCAATCCTTAACATTTTGGGGTTTATTTTTTCCAGCAGTTTAGATAAACTATGACATAATTGTTTTTATTGATTTCAAATTTATTTCCAAATAGTTTGGTTTCTTCACTTCTACATCTGAGTCATCAACAGCAGATATACCTTATTTCTCATTCACCTTTCACTTGCACCATTTTACCACAAGACACCAGTACAGGGATATAATTCTTCAATTGCACAAGACAGCAAAAAAACACAGTCTCCCTAAATGTATGCAGTTTGTCGGAATTTGCCGATTTATGAATTATACTCTATAATCAAATAAGCAACATTTTCAGAAAAATCACAGGGAACAGGAAAGATGCCATAGCTATATTTAATAATTTGTCCATATGGTAAGTATCCAAAAAGTAAACTTTTACTGCAACAGAAGACTCTCTGACAAAACTAAGGCTAAACCAAAAATTAGACAGAAATATGTACCAGTCTGCTGCAAAAATTTGACATGCGAGACATGAGGACACACACTAATGTAAACACCAATCTGACATCCGAACACATGAAAAATAAATACCAGAAAATGGCCAAAAAGAAAACAACAACAAAATCAATCTATGACCTATGTCCTGTTGTTTGTTTTGTGTGCAAAGCAAAACTCTTAAGAAGAGTCCGAAATCAGGACTAATCCTGGGAACACTCTGCGCTCACACAACCAAAGCTTAAGCATTTTTAGGAATGACACGGGAAAGGCATTCAAAAAAAAGAGCGGGACTTCTGATTTCTCCCAAGACATAAAGTTTGGCCTGCCTTCAAATTTCCATTGGGGAAAATATTAACTAGATTCCACTTGAAAATGGAATTATAAAAAAATGAAATAGGGTTTAGGTGGACTATAAGAAGTTATTGAGAAACTGTTTCTTGAAGTGATTTTGAAATGATTAGAACTTTTTTAAGCAAGCAATAAAGAGCCAGTCTCCTTTTCACAAAGAAAGTTGAATGCCCACTCTTAATGGCAATATTTTACATACAGAGCATGAAACACATCCTTCTAGGACAGCTATAAAAAACTGGTAAAATTTGACCTTTGGTTTTAGGTAAATGTTACATATTTGAATAAAAGGTTTCATTTATAGGCAGCCACAGGATTCCTATTTTAATGAAATCTTGAGAAGAGATCATGGGAGAATCCAGGGAAGTTTTTTGAACAGGCAATACTAATTTTGACCAAATTTTAAACAAACAGACATGTATTTTCCTCCAATGTAGAATTCATCATCCTCCTTACTCAGTGTAAATTCAATCTGTTCAGTCTGTATGACATAAACAACAAGCAGTTTCACAGGAATGAGGCAAACCATATGTGAAGGTGTTTTAGAAAGCACAACAGGGAATACACCAAGCAAAGGAGCATCTGCATTTATTTCAATGTCAAATCACATGTGTATTATAAAGAGAAAATTTATTGGTTTTATTAAAAAGCAAGTTTATTATACTGTGCTGTTTACAGTTAACTCTTCCTGCTCCTCAGTGTCCTCATCAATTTGGAAAAAAAAAAAATTATAATCAGCAGGTAAAATCATAAAGTCTATAGGTGCAAAGGGAGAGTTGCAGAGGAGTCTTCAACCCTGCCCACCCTACCCAGGCTGGCATTCGCTGTCAAGAGCTTATTTCTTCTCCACCTTCCCTCTTACCTTGGATTCCAGAGGTGTGAAAATATAAATCTAGTTAGAATTTATTTCTTAGGGCTGCCTGCATGCCATGGGACACTGGTTCATCTCCTATCTCAAGTTGTTGTCTAATCCTTCACCCACCAGCTTGCGGCCAAGGTAGCATGGGCGTCGCGCAGAATTGCTGCTTGGGTATTCCCCCACAAAAGGCAGCACCCTACCATAAATTATTTTTATTGAAGCTGGCCAGAGTCAGCTTAACACCTTTGGAGTTCAGGAGAAAATATTTCAAAGCAGCATTTAGCCTGGATATGAGCTACAGGCACGTTGTTAAAAACCTAATTGCATGGAGACAAAGGATGATCGTTACTTTTATATTAGTGTGTAATATTAACCCTTAAGAGCTGTATTTGATGATAAATTGTTGGTGATTGAAACTGCTAGTTCCTTATTTATATTTAAACACAAGTCTGAAGATTCTTAGAGTCACAGAAATTGTTCTTCTTGTTATTATTTCTGTATTAAGACAAATAAAGGTTTCTGAAACCTGAGATCTTTTCCATATCATCTCTAAAACTACGCATAAAACGCAGTGTTAAAGTGCTGAAGTGCTGAAACTAGATTATAAATATATACAGATCTGTATTTATTATGCACTTCGAGGAAATCTGGCTTTATAGTGACAAATAGCCATGCTGAATATTTTTTCTTTTTTCTTGTTTCAGGGAACAGAAAAACAGGGCCAGAAAGCTTCTGACAGCAGGTTTTGGGCTGCAAGGGTCACAACTCCTCCAGACATTTTCTCTCGAAGTTATAAATTTCACTTGTCTTATTTGGACAAATGTTTAAAATTTTAAATTTGAAAATATTCACATTTTGCTACAGGTTATACAAGGCTTTTAGTTCCAGAAACAGAAATTTCTGAGAGAATCGGGGCTGAGGGATGCCATGGGGTACAAGGGAAGGTTTCCAGGAAGGGCTGCAAAGCTCTCAGTGACCGTTCAGCACTACAGGGCTGGGACCACATCTAATCTCCTCAACGATGCCCACCTCCCCCTAATATGCAACCATGTCCACCGGTTGTCTGAACCTCTTCTCCTCTTCTTACCTGCTGTTCTGCACTTACCCCCCTCACCACCAATTTCCTGGACCCAAGGAAAAACCTACTGCTTTCAGCAGGGCTGTATGTGGGGACGCTCGTGTAGGCTGCAAGATCGAAGCTGAAGGCTGTGGGCTTCTGCAGCCAGAATGATCTTTTTATTCCACATGTGTATAATGCCCACTGTAAGGAGGTTTGACTATGGCCTACGGATGTGAGACACCACTGTCAAATTAATACGAATGGAAAAGGACAAGCACGCTACAGCAATGGAAACAAACAAACAAAAAAATCACAATTATCAGGAAAATATTTGTGATCACAAAAGAATATTTTGCTCGTACTCGCCAATCTTCCCGTTGGCAAGCCCTACAAAAAAAGAGAAGATGAGGGAGAGGAAAGAAGAAAGAAAAAAAGTACAAGGAGAGGCGGGGGAGGAAGAGAGAGGCTGAGACAGAGTGGATACTTTTAACTTCTCACAGTACAACGCTAGCTTTTAATTAATACAGGGTATGTACAACTTTGAAAACTGTTGGTCATGAAGTATTTGATGATAAATACTTTTTATGGGATTTTGTTTTTAAAGAGAATTTTGTAAAATAACCTAGCCCAGTAAATGATTTACCAGCTGCAATAAAAGATCAAGGAAGTTGCTCAGATTGCATCTTGGAGCATCGAAAACTCTGAAGTTTATGGAGATCTAAGCTACCCCCAGATCTACAGTCCTATTAAAATTTTTTGTAGTAGCTAATTATCTTGCACTGCATTTTTTAAAAGGTAGCAATTCTAGGAGAGAGGAAGGTCTGGAAACAGACAAAAAGAAGTTGATGCCCTTTGATGGGAAAAGTAGGAGAGAAGGAAAGGAGGAGAGACAGAAGTGACTAACAACAGAAACATCATGCTGGTATGGCAATAAATGGAAAGAACAACTCATAAGGTATTGGATATCTCTTCAATCACAAAAGGAAACCAAATTAAGTTTGAAAAGAATTAACGTTAAGGATACAATCTTTACACTTGTGCTAAGAGCAATATCCCAATGACTTGACCAAGAGTGTTTTGTTTTCCTACTTTTATTTTTCTGATAAAGATGACATGTTATTAAAAGCAAAGCAGAAAGCAAATAAATGTTCTCTAAACCCTGTTTTGTTCTAATCTCATTGGACTTTCATGTAACAAATATGTAAATAAAGCAAGCCCTGTTATTTCAAACAGGATGACAGAGACAGTAAATAGAATGGCACAGTGAAATAATAGAATACTATTGTAAGCTGTCTCTACAAAAGGATGGGCAGTGACAACATAACGAAGCATGCCTTGTAGCCTTTGTTTTGCACCAGGAATATACAATTCATGTCCTGTAATCTACTGTGCTCAGACATACCTCTACCCCTACAGGGAATACTAGCTATGCCAGTGTCCCCACAGCCATGGGGCTCCAAAGCCACCTAGGCTTCCTAAGAAAGCATGAAGAAAGGAAAAGCAAAAGGAAGAAAAACCCATCATTTCTTCTCAGTCCACAAATCAGACAGTGAGGTGTACACCAGCTTGGATAAATGCCTGTGAACACCTTGTGCAACAACAGCAGCCATGGGCTTCAAAATCTTGTGCCAGGCTGCCACAGGGATGGCAACCAGAAACCTGTGTGTGCTCTGGTGCTAAAGACAGACTGACTTGGGCTCCTTTCCCAACACTTTCAAGCAGAACAACTTTGAAAAGGATAAAGGATGTGTGCTGCTGGCTTTAAATGTTAAATATGTCACTGTAATCCTGCAAGTCATGGACAAGAGACAGTGAAGTTCACCACCACAGAAAGCAAACACTTTGAGATGGAAAGGGTTGATGATAAATTGGTTAATTGAAAATTGAGGTAGGTATAATAAAACAGGGGAAGCTAGCAAGGATGAAAACTGCTGCTCCAAAATCTATTCTTAAATTACAGCCAGAATGAGGGAGTCCTTAACCGTTCAAAATAACCACGATTAATTTAGCAGAATTATGGCAGTCTAATTGTGATTGTGTGTTGTTTTTCCACTTGATTGTTGCCTCCTGCAATACTCATGGCTGACCAGCTCTAAGGTTAAGTTTAGGCATCTGTAACGAAAACGCACTTTGTTTCTGAAGGGTCTTTAGCCAACTTCGCCAAGAGAATGTGGCAAGTGAGAGCGGGGAGCAACACAACTAGTGATGCTGAAAGGCTGCTTGGCCTGTCTCATTAGATAATAGGGCTTTCAAATGTTTAGATAGAGAAGTCATTTAAAACTGAATTTTCATAGACATCCACCCTATTCTGATGCTCATTTTCTGGATGCTTGACTTGAAATTCCAGGGGCTGCTTCATAGAAAAACACAGGTGCCAGAAATGTGTGTTACAGCTAGGGTTTGAACATTCAAAACACAATTCAGAGTTATGTGAAAGACTATCAGATCATTCCATTTAGCAAAGGAATGGGTCTTTGTTGTTTTTTACTAATTACAAATTACTTTTTGACTTTTGCAATTGCCTAGAAGATGAAATCCCAGGAAAAATAATTATAAGTAAATACAGTAAATTGATTGATTTTGATGAAGCCTTGCTAATCTCTCCTTAATTTATCTTTTCATTTAAAGTCATTCCCCATATGTGTACTTTATAACAGATAAAATAGTAATATTTCAAATAACACTCAAGAAAGCTAGTGTATTGCTCGTAAAATGCTGAAAAGGTCTGGCTAGAAATCCCCTTTCACTTATTCCCCTGACACAGCTTCTCAAAGTAATGCAGCAATATCAAAATTGTGTTTTCCCACCAGACAAAAAAAATGCTTCCAAATTTTTTCTAATCATCTTCAATCATAAATGATACTAAGGGATCTTTGGCTACTTATAAGTGCTAGAAATATCTTACCTCATATCCCTGTCTGTGAGGGTGAAATAACACCCCTTCCTTCACAATGATTTTGTGAAGAAAAAGTAACTCTAATAATTGAAGTTTTATGGGGAAGGAAAGTATGAGGAAATCAGTGATTCTGAATTCCAAGCAGGTCTGCATGTTGTAAAAAAGGCCAGGGGCCATAATGACCAAAAAGCAGAAAATAAAATCCTTGATATTTACATAAATAAATAGCATAAATATAAAAAAAATGTGCTCTATGGAAAAACAGCATATGATGTCATAATTATAACATGCATGAGCAAAGGGAACAAAATGTTATTTCTTAGGTAATTGTCGACCTATGCATAGGATTTTTCAGCCTAATAATGTTCATCTGAATGTAGATACCTCTGTAATACCAATACGAGGAATGCTTTTGGGTTGTGAAACTATTTGATGCTGAAACTACTTACCATACAGAAAAAGTGTATTTCTCTAACTCCTCCAAGCAAAAATTGTTCTCTGCAGATACATTCCCTTCTTCTGGGCTGGCATCATTCCCAGGACCTGTTTTTTCTTTGCAGTCTTGGTCAGGTGGGTTATTGCAGTGGGTCTTCAAATGAAAAGAAAAAAAAAAAGTTAGAATAGTAATACAATTAGCTGGAAACAGCTGGCAAAATAAGAGCTGCCAGTTTCACTCTCTTTTACTCCTCACTCTATAAAAAAGCTGGGAAACAACACTTGCAAACCTGGCTTAAAAACTTAGGAACAGAATAGACTATTTCAGCTGGAAAGGACCTACAATGATCATTGAATTAAACTTTCTGAACAATTTAGGCCTGACCAAGTTAAAGCATGTTGTTAAGGCCATTGTCCAAATGTCTCTTGAACACTGACAGGCTTGGGGCATGAACCACCTCCCCAGAAAGCCTAGTCTAGCATTCAACCACTCTCTTGGTCAAGAAGTGCTTCCATTGTCCAGTCTGAACCTCCCCTGTTGCAGCTTTGAACCATTCCCATGCATCCAGGCAATGGATCCAGGGAGCTCAGCACCTTCCTCTCCACTTTACCTCCTCAGAAAGCAATGAGGTCACCCCTCAGCCTCCTTTTCTCCAAACCAGACAAACCTAAAGTCCTCAGCTGATCCCCACAGGACATTCCTTCCAGCCCTTTCACCATCTTTACGCATTCAAAGACGCACATCCTGCCTTAAATCAGGATCCCAGAAGAGCACAGAGAGTATTGATCAGTGAAATGATTTGTGTTCCTATAAGGTTTAGTTTGACAAATCTTCTCAGGGATGTGCAAGCTTGTGCTGATGCCAGAAGTCATCCAACCTTCCTCTACCTGCTTGCTTTTTCCTGTGTCGCACATTGCTCTCTCATCAGAAAAATTTGGACATTCACATTGTAATACATATGGAAGGAACTGATGTGCGAAGGGAATAAATGCTCTTTGGCCTCTTTCTTTTCTGTTTTTTTCCTTTTCCTTCAGTTAACTGGGTTAGCTCTCAGCTGGATCCTTTCTGATCCAGGCCACCCTGCTCTGGTGCCAGCGCAAGGGAAGAGAAGGACAGTACTGCATCTTTCAGTGCTGGTGCCAGTTTATGCTGATCTGAACTACTCCTTGAGCTACACAGTACAGAATCCTGATGTGCTCATCTCTGGAATAATGTTTTTGCATGCACAAGGCCTGATTCAGCATCAGCACCACCTCTCTCTGGAGGGACTGGCAGGTTCCTCACATGCTTGGCATTATCACCTCCGGACAGAGAGCAGACCTCGCTTCCACCAAGAGACACAACGAGGTCATAACTTACCAAGCAGATATCCGCACGTGACTTTGTGAAGCTATTTATTAATACCTTCCTAGGCACTAGGCACCATACTAAACTCAGCTAACATTAACTAAGCAAGCCCAGAGAGAACAAAAGGATGGAAGCGAAAACTTGTTATAGTCGAACTAGAAAGAGAACTCCATTTTTTTTCTTTCTTTTAGACAGGGAGAAGGGAGGTATGCTGTTTAAAGGTAACCACGAAGGGAAGTTCTGATTCTCGTTCACTTGGTGTGGATTTTATTGAGCAAGTGTTTGAAATTTTCTAGCCTGTACTAGAAGTTAATCTAAATATTTTAAGGTCCTTTTTGACTTTCGCATTTATGAAATCTGTAATGAACATAACATCCAAGCTCATTCTGTAGATGTCAAAAACATCTCAGCGTTTTCAGGGAACACAGCATTGGCATAAAATATAGTCACATCACTCTATACTTTGCTAATTATGACAAAGATTTATTATTTTTTTTAACTCAGTCAACCATTTTTCTCTAAAAGGCAAATCTGCATTCTCAAGCTTGAATTACATAGATCTCTGCCACATCTTGAATTTTAACTTAAGGCTCATGGACATAACAGTTCATATCCATACCTACGTAAT
This sequence comes from Apaloderma vittatum, assembly GCF_000703405.1. NCBI lineage: Eukaryota > Metazoa > Chordata > Aves > Trogoniformes > Trogonidae > Apaloderma > Apaloderma vittatum. The sequence goes on along the minus strand of NW_009729177.1, from coordinate 38,500 downwards.
GTTAAATATGGTTATCAGTAAACATACAGTCATTGTATTTTCAGTGGTCACTGGAAAAACTGACACAAACAATGGAATATATTAAAGACAATTCTGAGTAAATATGAATAGTTAAGGCAGAGCAGAAGTGGGTAGCATGCTCAAAGTTGTTTTCACATACTAAGACCAGGCAGCTACAGACAACATCTCTTTTCACCTCATCACACAACTGCCCAGCTTAATTCCCTAGAAAAAGTCAAAGTTTCAGAGTAGGCAGCACTTGCAAGTGCCGTGCTTGCACTGACATTGTCTCCATGAAACTGCTCCTGTGCAAAGTAGACGTAAAAACATTATTTAAGACATAAATCCCAAAGGTGTTAAAGAGTATTATTAGTGAATTTCTCTGAGACTGTGTTTGATCATGTCTGAAGCATGAAAGCAGAAGCTCAGTCATTGGCAGGAGGATAGAAATATGGTCACAGAATATATTTTACTTCTTTCAGAAGTCACTGAACAGGAACACTGTGTCATTCATGGCCACCATTCAATACCTTAAATACATGCACACTCATCACAGCAAAAGCTACGTTGTCACTAATGCCCATCACCCAGAAGATACTTGGTGGAGACTGTTTGCAACTCAGCACAGATGAGTTTGGGCGAAGAGGGGGAAAAGCAGTAACACCTTTGGCTGATGTATCCCATATTTCAAAAAAAAAAGTAAGGTCTATTTGTTCGCCTTTGTTACCAAATAAATAACTAAATAGATAGATAGATAAATATGTTAACAAAAATAAAAGGGGCAGCCAAGCAGAATAATCCACTACAAGAACATGTGTCTTAAATCTGTTCTTTAAATCAATTTGTACTTGCTTCCAATATACGATTGTCAGATAAAAATGTTTTAGAAGACGGTTTCTGTTCCGGAGATATAACTAGGCCCAAATGACACAATTCAGACCAAGTGTCTAAATTTTGAACGTGCTAAAACAAGGATCTCTGTGAAAATTATGGTTCATTCATCCCATTAGAAGACAGGGGCTCTTACAATCTTTGAAAGGAGATTTCACATGCTCGCATTTCTTTTGTGCAGAAGTATTCTCACAAAAGGCTCAGAGCAGAAATCTATTTAAGCATGTCAATAATCATAAGCTTGTGAGTCATTTCAGAGTCCAAAGGGACTAAGCAGTGCTGATTTACCCATGGGCTTATGCACCTTACTCAAACCAGGTCACTTTAATGTGGCTTTGAGAGCCACCCACAACTGAGGTTCCTTTAAGAGCGTGGCGTTTTTGTTCAAAGGCAATATGTTATTATGGGATTGGAGGAAATGAATTTCCCTTTGCCACACCCGTGGGTTGGGTTGCTTTGCCCATTACACCCACTCCATCAGTCCTCAAATCAGTCTTCCTATAGATACAAAGCTGCAGACACACACGCATTCACACATCAGTCTGCGGTTGCGTTTATCTATAACTCTGGTTTCTCCAAGTTATCCTTATCTCCCTAAAGAAATAAATCACTCGAAAACTTGGTAATTTTAAAAAAAGAGTGAAATTCCAGTTGGCTAATGTGGTTTTGCTCAGATTTTTGTATGCAACTCATCGCAATAAAGTCAAGGTTGCAATAATTCCAAGTTATTGAGTATTTGTGCCACCATACACGTACAGGTATGAACAAATAGTAGATAAGTTTGTGACTACTCTGAGTACTGCGATGATTTTTTCTATGGGCAATTAAAAGCATTAAAAATGTTTCAGAATACATCTAGAACGGGGTGAGACAAATTGCCAGAACAATTAATTTGAATATTCATGTTTTCAGTTGTAGTTCACTGCAGCCATGCTGATTTAAGAAGGGAAGTAGAGAAACATACACAGAGAAAAACTGCATCCTTCATTGGAAAAATACCTAATTTAAAACAATAGGAATTCTCAGGCAGAAGCAATTCTCAGGAATACAGTCTTGTGTCTTAGTTCTCGGGATTTACATTAAATTGGAAGGTTTTAGTAGCATCTCACCCAGAAAGTGCTGTCATAACACAGATGTGATTTCATGGTAGCTTGTACCAATGACACAATATGCGTTCACATATTAATTGTGTCCTTGCCAAGATACTATGAATAAGGATACTAAAAGCATCTGATAGTAGGGACCTTCTTCACAAAGACATCAGGGCTTGAAGGTCACAGATGCATAGGAAATCTATATTGTGTTTAAACATTGCTGAAATAATATCATCCCCCAGCACAGTCTTGATCAGGCTGCTGTTTGACAACTGGATGGTCTTTCCTACTATTCCTTTGAAATTCCTTTGCTGGAGAGGTTAGCTCTCTATAGATCTATGTGGAAGATAGCAATACTCCTGGCCACATGAAGCCTTATGGTAACTATAACAAAATTCAGTTATAGATTAAAGAAACACAACAACAACATCAAGAATCAAGCCCATACATAGTTCCTAAATGGCACAGGTAGAAACTCCAATAGCTTTACTGTGTGCTTTAAGAGAGATAGTGATGGTCAAACAAGGCCAGTACCTTGCAATGTCCTCCTTGGTCTTCCTCCAGCTGAAAAAAGCCACAGTGCTTGTCGGCTTTGCCATGGCAATCTTGGTCAAAATCTTCCTCTGTAAGAAAAAAAAAATAAAATAGATCTATTTTTATATCATTGCATAAGAAAAGCACTGGAAAGAAAGGGACTGAGTTTTACTCCCTCTTCCAGCAAGATCCTGTGTGACTCCAGGTAGGTCATTTTTTCCTCTCCATCCTAGTGCTGGAAATAAAAACTGTATGAATACGAAGAGGTGGGAAAAAGTAGAAATAATAGACACAAGAAAAACAACAGTGAAGGGTATTTTAAACACATCAGGATGTGTTCTTCAGAAAAGAGAAGGCAGTTCATTCTCTTGTACAGCCATGGCTGTGGATTGAGACCGAGGCACAGGAATCCAAAGTACTAAATGTTTTCTAGGCAATGTTTACTCAGGTAGTGTGTCCCTCAAACACCTGAAAGCAGTGACTTGTGGAGTGTGAACAAAAACATATTCCCACATCAGAGGAAGTAATGATGTAATGGAAATAAAAGTCTGCATTACATTTCTTCATGTATGGCACATATGGGAAAAGCCAAAATTATACTTAATTTCATTTTTTTGGTTGCTTTTTTAGTTACTTCTACTTCGTCACTAAAAGGCAGTCAAGTGTATTTAAAATCACAATATGGGCTGCATCTGCCCGTAGATGTTTTAGTTGTAGATACACAACATAAACATATACAATGCCACAACTATGAGTCTGTGTGTTTGCGTATGTACTGACGGATATCTTTCCATTTCTTACTTTCTATATAAATACGCACATATAGATGTGAGCATTCAATGTATTACAAAAGTATTACAAGTATTTATGTCATCTGGAGTGAAAGAAGTGTACCAAAATCAGTGAAACTGCATAAAATACAGCTGCTGAGGACGTCACACGTGCACACACGTGCACACACGTGCACCATGAACAGTTCACGTTGTCTCTACATATTCCATTATGTGATACATGTATGAACCCAGAAAAAAAAATTAAAATATCAACATACCTTTGTAAAAATGGTTACTGCGGTTTCCTTTGTTGCCTTTTTTTAATTTTATATTGGCTCGCTGAAATGTGTTTCCAAACTTTACTGAAATAAGGAAGACTTTGACAATGTTTTTGGAGACAAACGGATAAAGCAGTAATTACTTTGGCCAAAAAAAAAACCCACAATAAAAAGAATAAAGCAAAGAATATTCTACATTTAAGAAACGGAACGGAGAAGGGAATCAAGTTTCTTATTTAATCATGACATGCTCCTTTTCTCTTTCATTTGTAAGGCTCTGAATGCTCTTTTCTTTCTATACCAGTGAGCTCATTACATTAATTCCTCATAGATTTCTCTGAACAATTTTTGCTAAGTAAAAACACAATGTAATTCTTCAATGGCTGTAACAGTAAGAAGCTGCTCAAATTAAAGATCAATAAAAAGTAGAGAAAAAAAAAATCCTGCATAAAAATAAATAAATAAATGAGAAGATGGGAAATGCTTGCAATTAGACAGGATGAAAAATCTAAAAAGAAATTAAATTTAGTTGTAATACATTTCCCATTCTTTTCTTCATGAAAATTACTACTGAAGTGGTTTTTTTTCTGTAATTTAAATGTTAAGCTGCCAGATGTGTGTCTCATGCTTGAAGAGTTGAAGCTTTGCATTATTTAGCATATTAAGATTCACAGAATTTAAAAAAGGGCTCCTTTATTGCCTGGAGGTTCTAATTAAGTAAACCTTAGCCTCGTACATTTAAAACTTGCAATACAAGAGATTTTGCTTCCTTTTTTTCCTCTGCAGCCAAGTCTCATCAATATAATAAATATGGAAAATACTTAAGATGATATAATTTTTCTTTGGCTTGAGGAATTAAACCTATCTATTATTTTAAGAAGTTTTTAATAGAGGCCAGCAATCAGAAAGACATTTAAAGACTCCAGTCTACTTTTTAATCATAGGAGTTGCTCTTAGTTAACCGGGGAAAACGTGTCTTATAAAGCTGAGCCATGTAGAAATTGTTTCTTCCACATCCGCAAAACAAAGCCATTCTGAGAAAGAAACAAGAATCACACAGTTTTTTATTATTGAATTGCATTTTACTTTTTTATAGCATGTTACAATTGACCACAGAAAACTAATAAAGCATTAATTAGCTGTGCTATCAGCAATTTGTTCATTGAAGGAGTTTGGAAGACTGCATCAGAAACTGTAATAACATAGAAATTCCTCTGACATACAGTACCCATAAATCATACCTTAAATACAGTTATTTTTGCCATTTTAGAAAATGTCAAAGGTGTCAACTTTGTCCAGACACAGCACTTAGCAGTGACTATTTTATTAAATTGACTCAAAGTACATTTTGTTCCCTGCCAAGGGGACAAAATATCATTCATGATAAAAATGAACAATTTGAGGAGAAAATAGCACCAAGTAGGAATGACTAAAGACAGGTATCATAGCTATGATAAAGGTACAATGGCAGGTGTAAAATTTCTCTTAACGGGTTTATTTGGAAGTCAACAAACATATGCATAGGAGCAGGGAAATGTGATTGCAGCAGCACCTGGAAAAGACAAGAAAATTCTCAATCCAATACTATAAATCTGTGATCAGGTATTAATAAGAACTCCAGCTGAACAGTTTTAATGTTGTGCATTTGTAGAAGATAAATGCACAGAAAAATGGGTGGTATTTTTTCCCACCATAGTGGAATGGGCATAACAGTAACTCCTGGATTCAGAGAAGGATGGCGAGATGAAGTTTCTTTCCAGACCTTGACAAAGCTGAACGCGGTCTTATTTCTTGGTAATATTAAGATGCAAACCAGCAAAGACAGCAAAGCAGTTTAGATGCTACACAGCTCCCACTTCATGTCGAATATGAAATACAAAGAAAATGTCATCAGTACCAAGTCTCTGAGTTCACTTGGGACATAAATTTTTTAAAAAGATGGAAAGAGGTTGGAAACTAAAAACCTAGTGCTACTCTTTTACTTTCGTCAGCATCAGCCTTCTTAGGGCAATAGTTGAGAGTAGCAGCACGACCTTCAAGAATAGAGGGTGCCTTACTGTTGCTTAATCCCCATAGAGTATAATAAAATCTTTTTCATCCTCTACATTCAGTCTAGAAGTTACCCTCTTTGGTTATATTTTCTGTACCAAGTACTGTGGTGCAACAGAAGTAGACCTGTAGAACAAAACCAGGGCTTCAGAGGACACCACTAAACACCGGGGACCCCACTCTGTGCTGAAGAGTTAATGTCAGACTAGCTCTAGTCTGGTACTGGGGATTGATGGTCCAATAATATCAGATATACACACCTAAAGCAAATCCCTTTCGCTTAGCTTCAGCCTAAAGAACTCCAGTGCTTGGCCTCTGAGATCACTCCACAAAGATAACAGGGGAGCAGACACTGGGGCAGGGTGTTCAACAGTGCCCTAAAAACCTAAATGCTAATGTAGATATACCCTTCGTGAACTGGGATGAGAGAGGGGTGGGAAACAAATTCTTCACGATGTGAAACTTTCAGAGGCTGTATATAGAGCTGATAGCATGAGCTTTTGGTGGGGAGGTGGGGTGAAGGAAGAGAAATTTTAGATTTTAAAATATGGACCAAAAAAACCAGCACGGCTAGGAAATTTCACCAGTTTAGTGGGAAACACTTCCCTCTTATACAGAGGAAAAACAGGGAAGGATGAAATCGACCCCCTTCTGATGGCTGCAATCTCTTTTCAGTCAGGAGGAAACGATTTTAGAGTGATGCCATCCAGGAGCAGGTAGCAGACAAAAAAATCAACAGCTTGGTTAAACTGCAGCAGGAAAACAGAAAATAACATGAGAATCCTGTCTGGATTCCCTCCCTAGTACACCCCAGCCTATGGGAAATCAAAGAGCATGGTAAGAGTCAGAAAAGAGAAGAGTTTGATTATATGAATCACAGAACTGAAAACAGGAGCTGCATTTGATCCTGTCTGCAAGAATCAACCCAATCCTTTACACAATCCTGCTCAGAGAAGGGAAAGACCAGCAGAGAAAGAGAAGGTTCAGACATCTGAGGTTCTGCCCCTAGAATAAAAACAAAGAGCAAACAATCCTCATTTTAAAACATCACTTTGTTCCCTTTCAAGTGGCACCCATGAGGAGCTACCAACGAGAATAGCTTTGGGTTTCTTGGTTTAGGTAATTATTTTTGCATCTTGCATATGACCTATGTGGGAGCAATAAGCATGTTGGAAGGAGAGGAACCTCACTGCAGAATAATGAGAAATATTGCAAGGAAGGCTGGTTTTCATAAAATTGTTTCAGAAGTGGCTGTGAGCATAAATATAATGCTCTCAACAAAACCAATTCTCACCTACACAAGCAAGTTTTAACAAAGGAAAAACTTTCTCTTCAAAGAAGCTTTGTTCAGACAGATATGTTTCTTAATGGCAGGATAGGAAAAAATTCATGATGTTTTTCCACAGCTGAGGAGAGGGTTTTGAAGATCTTAAACACAATCAGTATTTAATACTTAGTATTCAATATGCAGTTTATTTTAGAAGACAGACATTGAGTGGAAGAATCCTTCTGATCTGGAAGGTTTGAAAGTCAAGGGCTAGAAGTTTTTCATGGATGTGCCACATAAAGGTGATAAAGCTGAAGAAACAGCAGAAGAGTGATGTCAAACCCCAAAAATGGGCAGAATGCGAGATGCTTGTTACGGGTTGACAAGCAATATTTATGAGAAATATTTTACATGTTTTCCATGTTTTTACTGCTTTACAGGTATAACTGAAGGCTTTGATAGATGAAATCAGGCTTCATATGAGAGGAAGGCTGGGGAGCAGCTGCCTGCTGGGGTGAGCATTGGTGGGCAAGAAAACGCAGACACTGTTGAAATTCCAAATTAAATATCAGTTACAGTATAAATCCTTGTTTGTATGTGGTTCTGCAGAAATTATCTGGGGATTTCAAAATGAAGCTTCTTTCCCTCTCTTGCTCTGAGTGCAGATATTGAGTTTGGAGGTTACATTACTGACAGTGTTCTATCACAGAAAATCCATGCTTTAGGGATGTGCTTTTTGAAACCAAAGTTTTACATTAAATTAACATTTAACAGAGTTAGCAAGTATCAGAATCATAGAATTATTTAGGCTGGAAATGACCTTCAAGATCATCGAGTCCAACTGTTAACCTAGCACCGCCAGGTCGATCACTAAACCATGACCCCAAGCACCTCATCTACGTGAAATTGAGCTCACTAAGAAAAACTCCTCTTGTCTTGTGAATGAAGATAAGCAGAAGCGGTTTTCACCTAATTCAAAACCATGGATGCTTTTGGAGATCCGCTTGTAATTCAGGCATACTCCCTATTACACAACATCTGCTTTTAAAACACTCTTTAGATTATTGTACTATCTCTTAAAATATACTGAGTCGGATTCTCTGATGATGCAAAACAATGTCCTCTGAATTCAGCCTTGCTTTGATGAAAGGTGTAGCAATTCAGTACCTTTCAAAATCAAGCCACTTCTGTAATTGCATCGTTTCAGGGTGTTTGTAAGAGACCCTCTTGAATTGAAAACATGGGCTCTCAAAAGCTTTGTTTGGCATTGGATCGCTGCCAAACTCCACTTAACTGATTTGAATAAAAATTCAACATGGTAGTTTTAGACCTAGATAAGCATTAGTCATGGGATTAGATGGAGACAGGAGAAGGAATATCTGTCTACCTGCACAACTAATAATTGGGGTTTGAGACATACATTCTAAAGGTGGAAACATCCAAATGTTGGCATGGAAAAGAAAACTGCAAAAAATTTTAAAAGCAGACAAAAGCAAATGTCAAATACTCTTTTAAATGTTATTTAAAACAATTTTTTTTCGTGCAGGTTACTCATGTTCTAAATACTGTGAGTATTTTAAGCTGCTTTGCACAATTAATATTGAGTAAATGAACTGAATGAACTTCAAAATAGATTCCACTGACATAAATTTTGAAAAAAAAATCTAAGCTAGGGATGCGATTGCGTTTTTGGAAGGACCAACATCTAGAAAATACATGTTGATGAAGTATTGGTATTATTAAGAGCTGTAATGAGAACCCTTGAAAGACAGGAAATTGTCAATGCTTTTTTCATAACGTGCTTAACCCTTTGCCATCCCATCATTTAACAAAAATCGATATCAGTTCTGTATTTTACTTCTTATATATCTATGAAGATCAACATCAATACTCAGTGTTTATGAATGCCAATTGAACAATACCACACTAGCTTCTACCACTATCTATGCCTGCTTAATGTGAGATATTCAACAAATGTATCTACAATAGCAGATGCACAGTCCTAGTCTTCTTGGGCAGTCAGCATAGGAGGACAGCTCTTTAAACTACATTTCATGGGCTGTTGTAAAAGGACAGTTGGTATGTCAGTTGGCTTCAAATTTGCACCAAAAATTCCATTGTATAATTTCGGGGAGCCCACACTTCAAGACAATACCAAACTACTGTTCACACAAGTAAGAGGTAGCTATCAGACCTCAGGTAGCTCCCTTTTACCTGATATTCTTCAGTTCGGTGTCTAAACACGTACTATAACAGCCTCCTGGAACAGATTTCCCTGCAAAAGGAGGTATTAATTTATTTGCACTTGCACTTGCCGTGGTTTCTGTGCCCACATAGCAATTTTTACCACTCAGACTATTGGGTGGGGGTGGCTGTCTTCAGCCTTGGTACATCCGGACCCCTGTCCTGTGGCAAGTCTGCCTCTGGGCATCAAGGTGGCATCTGAATATAGGAGAGGACCTAGGAATTGTATTACTCAGTTCTCAGACACATATATTTTACCTGGGATTTAAAATAAAACAAACAAACAGTGCAACTTCTGAGGTTTTGCCTTCAAAAGAAACCCTACATCCCAGAAGCTAATGCTACCTGATCTTATTACACACAGGCACCCTTGCATAATTTAGCTCAGCACAATTAACAAAGGGTATTTCTATGAACATGTTGCAGGAAGAAAGAAAAAAAAACACTTCCCAAGCACCTAACAGCAACACATTGTGATCCACGGATATAAATGGCCAAATAAAATGAAAGGATGTAAAAACGTCATGGAAACACCAGCCATAATCTAACGTTGTCAGTGCACTCCGCACACACCTTGTAATTACTAACACATTTGGCCTACAAATACTTTTTAGACGGGGAGCCCACCACTTCTGCACCTTTTCGCCTAAGCTGCTTTTGATCCCTCACAATTGATTTAAACTCTTCCATCGCTTCCTTTGCCTGGTGAAATAATGATGAGACAATATCGCAGGGTCGGTGAGGGGGAAGGGAGACGGGGGTATTTACACACATGCCAAGTAGGTCTATTCGCAAACTTTCAGCAAATTAAACAACACAATAAAAGTCCTAACCTGCTGGAAGCATTTTACGCTTTTCTCTTTTCCTCCCAGCTTCTCCTGTCACACACGCTTCTCCTCCTTTTGCAGCATTAAACTGCTTTTCCACTTCCTTTACAACAGTGGGGATACTTCCCTTATGGGTGTCAGGATCTTTCGGTGAGGTCAGAGGTTGCTCTGCAGAGGAAATGACAAGCTGTGAAATGTAAAAAGAACAATTCCTTCCACATGTTTCCCTTGCTCCAGGAGCAGTAAGGGGTTGTCGGCTAGCATCACGATGGGACGGGCCAGGCTTTTGCCTAGCAGTCCTGTCAAAACTAATTTACGATTAAAGACCTGTGCAACTGTTTAAAGCTTTACAAGTCCAGTGAGTTTGAAGGACTGCCAAAGCCAAGTGGTACAAACCAACCTTCTTTTTAACAGCTAGGCAGGCAGGCAAATGCTCTACATTGTACAGTAACCAGATAAACTGTATGCCTGAAAATTAGCTTTCCATATAATATTTATTTCCATTATAAACTCGTAGTTTGGCAGCTGAAAAATTTCAGCTGCTGTATCTTTTTGCGTCTGGTGGATGCACGGAGCACATGAGCCACGTGCTGCTGTTAGACAGCAAACCTTGTAGAGAGAGGAAAAAATAAAACTTAGGGGGGAAATGAGCTATTTGTTCATTGCAAGAAAATAAGCGTCCTTAATAACATACTCAAACAGCTAAGCTGCTTTTTTCTTTACATTGCCAAAGTATAAGAGTTCACAGGGGAAGGAGAGACAAGTAAACTTTCTGAAAATAACACATTAGAGCCACGTAGAAAATCTGCATCTAAGTGTTTTGTCCAAAGACAGCTGAGGTAGTCAGAGTCTTTCTGTGTGTCAAATCTACCCAGTAAAACAGTAGCAACAAATATCTCTGTTAGCCCAAGTACTGGGAGCACCATATTCATGCTGATATAACACTGTACCCAGGCTAATGTAGTCTGTGAGACAGCTCCACTAAGGCAAGGTCGTTCTACCGCTGGGACTAAATTAATCTGGCTATCTTCAAATACATTCCTTGAAAATCTTGGCTGGCAATACGTCTCCTCCAAGACAATAAGGCTAAGTCAAACTCCTATCTTGATTTCACGCTATAGTGCTAGGGCTAACACTTGTTTAAAAAGTTAATCAATACATCATGACTATTCAGGTACAGGTAGTGATTTCTGCAGTAATTTGATAAAAACTAAAATGAATAAATAATGTTTCAGTATCTTAATCCTCCTCAGGCATTTTTCCACTTGGTCCCCTGTAAGCATCTTTTTAGGTCTTGAGTGCACACCATTACATGCTAGAGCAGTGCTGACCATAACTTCAGGACTTCAAAGTGGTCAATATTAAAGTGCTGTAAGCTGCTAGAATGAAAATCATTTTCTTTTGGCTTTCTTTTGAAAACTACAGAGGACAAAATAATCCCTGGTTTTCTACTTGCTCATTTTATTTGATTACCATTTCTGATGGGCGCAGATAGGTGTTTCCATGTAAAGTCAGAGGAGCAGCACAGACAGGAGAACAAGTGTTTGGAAGAACATTCCAAATGAGTGCAGAGTAACTGTTCACAAATAAGCCTGAGTTTCTCAACTGGAGAAAAAAAAAGAATGAGTGTTGCCCAGCTACTTTTCTGAGGACGAAAGAGTTGCCACTTTCAAAAAAGGCTGAGTTACACTGATATCTTGCACATACAAGTCTCTTCTTTGATGGATACTAAAGTGAAAGGGGATCTTGCTGTGGATTTCATGGTGAGAATGAGTGCTCATGCATTTTCATGCATTTAGAAGACTGGCTTGGCTGGATCCAAGTCTATCAAGGAAACATTTCTGGTAGTTGCGTGAAATCTTCCCACCTGTGCTATTTCTATTAGAGTTGTTACCACCTTCCACACAATAGCTAATGAATTCCACACATAAACTGTCATTTATTTATTGACAGGGCCTGCTGATCCCTTAATGGGGCAACAGATTCGTAAGAGAGGTTTTTCTTAAAATACAAAGGGTGATGGCTGTAAAAGCAGAAATCGTCTTCTTTCATGGATGTCTCATAGAATAACGCTTCAAAAGAATGGAATGAAGATATAGTTTGGACTAAGGGGCACACTAGGTTTGATAATGTGCATCTGTGATCTACAAAGAAGGTAGAATGAGAGGTATTAGGTTGCATTCTCCTGGACTATACTCTGGAAGAAAGATCCTGTGAAGCAGGGAAGAGCCTTACATAGCCTAACACAGAGCTGGGGCTTGAAAGAATAATGTAGCCTGCAGTTAATGGAAATAATACGATGGTTCTGTCTTAAACTTGAAGTGAAGGTTAAAACATCATCTCCTAACCTGCTCTATTTTCCTTATATGTCATAGCACCACACATGGTATTGATATGTAAGATCACTCACTATTTATACTACTGCAGCAGAATGAGTTACAGAGCACCAGTCTTCATTTAGACTGGTCTTGCTTTCTCTGGTTTGTGTCTCAACCTTAATGTCACGTTAACAGAGCTTTTTTTCCCTCCTGCTTTTGGTGGTTTAACAGATATAATGTAGCATTTATAGAGCATATCAATGTGCGACAGCTTGCCACAGATCATAAACACATTTTTCTGTTGGAAATGTTGAAGTCGTGATTTTCACCACGTGATCTCCAGTTCCCTAAGGTTTGCTCCTTTAATTGTAAATAGCCAGAAAGTCATCAAGCTAGCGTTTAATAAACTTTTAATTTGAAATGGATTACCACATGTTGTGTTTGTTTACCCATTATTAAATCTCTTAGCAACATATCACCAGCAGAAACAGCATACTGTAGCGCTGCATAGATACATTAAAAAACAAACCCATGGGGGATATTAGCAGCTAATAATAACTTTAAAGAAGGCTCCAAGAAAAAAAAATAAATATAAACAATATCAAAAATTACTCCTAGAAATTTTGTAAGTGCAAATCTCTTTGGCATGGAAATTGAAGATCTTCCATGATCAGCTTATCAGCCTATTTCAGAGGTCTGCACACAAAATAGAATATACACTCATGCTCTCGGTTCTTATAAATGCATCTTTCTGGACCTCTCAGACTGAGCATCATGAGTTTTTCCATGTGTTTCCAGAAGTGTGACCTATTTAGTTGCAGCCTCTTTATGTATGTGTGTGTCCATGACTGACGGTAGGACCAAAAAAATGGTAAAGAAGTGTTTAGTTTATTAAGAGCTTGTCCATAACCTCACTGTTGAAGAAAATTGATTGGTTTTGTGCTGCATCTATAAGCATCTGAACAGATATGTAAACGTATGGCAGCAAAAAGGACCTGGCTTCTCAGTACAATATATGTTTACACCTCCACGTTTCTAGTGTCGGGGTGGTTATAAAAAAGCTTTCTGACCACAGTGCAGTTGCTACTTAGCCTAGAAGTGTCACAGGGCAAACCTCAATTTTCTTTATCTCCTAAACCATCACTCACTGTCTGAAAAACACTTTTACCAGCCTCTCTTCATGTTGTACTTCAAACCTGAGCTGCCTATTTGCCACGCTAAATAATTGTCTTCTCTCCTCCCAGTATTCTCCTCTTTGTCCTTCCATGTATCCTACTGCGCATCACTGCTGCTGCTGTTCTCAAATGTCCAAGGAACCTCTGTACTGAAGAACCAAATGTCTGTTTCAGATCTGCACATAATATTTACAGACACTACAACCTGTGGGTTGGCTGGATCCTTCAGTTCATTAAACAAGAGGGAATATAGAAATACCAAAAAAAGAATTCTTTTTGTCTATGGCAGTCAGGTCCCACATGTTGAAAAAGAAAAAAACAATGGCTGTGACCTGATGTTCTTCTCATTCCTGGGTTTCTAATAGACAACAACCAGTTTCAGAGTCCCTTGCAATACAGTCAATTTTGTCTTCATTGTAGCTATGTCAGGAGACTCACAGAGGCCAGGGAAGATGCTCAATCTAAAAGTAACATTCAATGATTTTTATTTTTTTTTTAAGAAAGCTTCGGGTGGGGGGGTCTGCTGCACATAATCAAATGGTAATTTGTCTTTCCTATGGGTTACCACTTGATTGAAACTTATTGGAATTTCATGAGTAGCATAAGGCATGCCTCCGATGCCAGAATGATCTTCTTGTCAAATTTGAAGTCCCTGTTCTAAGCCCAGTGAGGTGCTAGAGTTCTTCCAGAAATAATAAGACAAAAAAAAATAATGTGTCTTTTTTTTTTTCTTCCTGTGACTTTGGTGTCACGAGCAGCTGAACTGTTCTTGCTGCAACTTTCCAAGCACTATTCAAGCCTCAAATAGAGGCCAGCATGGAAAGTTTAATCCTCAGCAATGAGACTGGTTTAAATAGCTCACAACTGAAAACAACATTAAGCAATATTAATAAAAAGAATCACAGTATTCCCACTATAACACATGCTGGACCAATATCTGAATACGGAAAATCTAGCTTAACAAAAACAGCAACAACTAGCCAACACTGAAATTAAATTGTGGGTTGCTCCAATGAAAGCCTGAATATAAACATGAGCGTTTGAACCCATCACCTTGTGATCCAGACTGTTCAGCCTTCTCTGAGACACCATTCTTTTCAGCAACGCTTGAACACGTGGAAAGTTCGGATGGGACGTGAAGGTGCATATCGCACTTATTTCGCTTATTTAAATCCTGTGGTAGTTTGTTTATCTGTTAAGAAAAAAAAAAATACATGAACATCAGCATTTCAGCATTCCACAAAGCCAGAACATATTTGTTCATACACTGTTTGTGAACCGTAGAAGTTCAAGATGCCGCTATGAGGATTTTAGTAAGTTCTTGCTTCTCTGTTCTCCATCTACTACAGTTTTCTCTTTTATAGGTTTCTTTCCTGACCTTACAGACAAAAGCAGACATCCTAGTAAATGAGGGTGACTCTCAATTCATATTCAGAATCAACTGGGAAAATATAAATCCTCTGGATCATTAAACTACCTCATCTTATACGATGAGTTGAAAGTCTAATTTTGCAGTTTTGGGGTCTTTTCCTCCACCCATTTCAACCAATTTTGGCTCTTATGTTATTTTTTTACTATATTAATGTTGTTTCTGATATTCTTTTTCCAACATATCTTAGGTAAATTTTTGGTGTAAATTCTTAGATTTCTATATGACTCAGCAGTCATTTTTACTTTCTTTTACTCTCAGTAGACCCAGAAAGAAAATAGCCTGAAAAGCATTGCTTCAAGAAAATTAATAACTACGCAGTCTATTAAGCACATTAAGGTGCTTTCAGAATTCATCGCTTTAGTGAGTGTTTATTACTGAGACCAATGTGACTACGAAAGAGGTATAAGTTTGAGGTTTTCTTAAGATTCTGAGTGAGGGAGTGTATCTCAGTTACAATAACGCCATTAATTTACAAGTCTAGAATTTACAAGTCCAGAAACAAACACTCCACTCAACATGAATTCTTAGTTCAGGTATATTTTCACCAAAGGTATACAAAAAAATGACATATCTGAATTATGTCAGAAAAAATATTCAAAAATAAGGTTCCTACCACAGCAGAGCCTTGGCTCACTAGCTGGGGATCGCAGACATACAAATGTAACAATATCATAAACAACACTATTTCATTTTGTAGTTGTGTGAAAGCACCCCTGAGATTCACTAAAACTGTGAAGGAAATTGATACATACCAGTGGCAGACTCAAACTCAGAATTTCAACTTTTGGTCTCATTTTTTGACCTGATCATCCAGCACTCCAAACAATATTTTAATATTTGAAATAATCCTAAAATATTACTGTAAAAATCTCGATAATTTCACATAAAAATTGGAGATGCACATGATTTTTATTCTCTTTATATGCCTACTGGGTAGGTTGACAAACTGCTTTTTAGAAAAACAGCATTGATTTTAAGGGTGACAGGAGAAAAGTGGAATCTCTTCTGAGGAATACAGACTAGATCAACAGGTCTATTTTTTATTATTATTTTTTTTAACACAAACCTGAAAGTAGAGATTGCATAACCAATGATCCAAGTCTTGAGAAATAAAATTTTCAATTTTTTTGAATTGGTCAATTTTGGAGTTGTAATGGCCTCTAAGGAAGGGACATTTAAATTTTCCCTCCAAAACATTAAAATTGTTGTCACACAAGGGAAAAGCTCCCCATCCCACTTCTCGGTCAATCCAAGTGCAGGTGCCCCGAAGAAGGAAGAGTTCAAAGAGGAGGACCATGCCTGGCTTCATAGCTTTTCTAGGTGGTAGAACCTATGAAAGGAGGAAAAGAGAAGGTTTATTATTTACAAAAATATCACAAGGGAATCAGCTTTCTTTTATCACATAAAGCTCTACAAACTTCCTACTTTTGAACCAATTTTGCACGCTAAAGCAATTAACAGCTCTTCTTTTTCCGTCAAATCATGTATTTGTCCAATTTTCCACTCCGACAGAAAATGCTGTGCTTTTTTTTCATGCTCATTCTGTGATTTTTTTTTTTCCCTTGGCTTTCTGAAAGCATTCGTTTTCTGTATTTATTTACCAGTGGTGGAAAAACATTGTCACTAGAAAACTTTAAAACAGAGCAACAAACCAACTTGGGAATTTGAGGTGTCCCTGCGAGGGCTTACTGACACTCACCACTGGGTTCTTCTTGCAGCAGCTTTGGAGACTTCATCCAAACACCCAGTGAGAACACTTGGAAGCTTGCTCCTCACTGAGTCATAAACTCTTCCCCACCCAGTTCTGAGAATGATATTGGTACACAATAGCCCTTCTTCTTCATACTAAAGCAGGAAAATTCTTCTTGCAAAGTATGTGAAGCCTCAGGATAGGGCCAAAAAAGATTTTTGAGGTAGTAAACTCTCTGCATACCAAAAACTGGCAAATATTATTTCAGTTTTTCATAAGATAGCTAGAGATATTCTCCTGAGCAGCTTTCAGGCTGTGGAGAAGGGTTACCATTGCCTTAGGGCCCTAAAGCCAATGTGTTCCTATGGCAAAGGCTTGAAAATCAGGGATGAAGAAACACACTGAGGTAATGAATTTATGTAAATCCCTCTTTAAGGTTGGCTGTGTGAAGAAATGCAAGGTCACGGAGAAGAAGGTAGAGAAGGAAGCAGCACAAATGCAAGGAAAGATAAATCCCGTTCCACAATTTTAACCGTTTAATTAATGTGGAGGTTGACCCATGTCTTGTTGAACAGCTCCAATACCTTCAAAAGGACAAATAAACCAAAAAAAAAAGTACAAAATTAGTATGATCATACCTTGAAGGTATGATCTGAAGGTAAGTTCTGAAGGGTAGTCACCCAGGGACAACGCATCACCTCTCATACAGCAAAACACCTGCTTCACCACTGCTCCTACGTATTCTCCTGGGTTATGGAGAGCTGAGACCGATGAATCTCTTAAATAAGCTATCTTGGATGCGTCTTTCATACAGATATAGTCCTGTTATTCATTTTCCACCTTTTTTTGTTCCCACTGCAGTCCTCAAAGCTCATAGCAGCAAATGCCTTTATATATTTGCCTTGCAAAGACTCCTGTTCAACCTTACCTTGCCTTGCAACCAAGGTAGAGAAAGAAGAGCCTTTTCTCCTTCTCTCTTCCGTGTGAATTGGCACACACCTCAGGAGAACCACAATATTCAAGGGTATCCTCCGACTATCCCTCAACACTTCTTGAAACTCAGAACAAGACTTCAAAATAGAAGACATCCATCCAAACTAATCACCCACTATTAAAAGCCTGAAATACCAAAGTCTTCCTAAATTAGCAGGCATTTCCTCAGCCAGACGACATTCTGCAGCTGATAACCAGCCATGAATCTTTACTGTTACAAATATTTCTGCACATAAGCACACATCTCAGTGCAGCTCTGTCTTGACTGATACTCTGAATAGCAGCATCACTTTTTTTGTACTCCTGACTGGAACAGCAGGCAAGATAATAAGCACAACTCAGGTACAGCCAAGCTTTTTATCTCTTTTCTTCTGAAGCAGCTAAACAATACTGTACCATACTACCCATACCAATAACTGCTATGTTAGGAGATGATACATGTTCACAGTTGTACTGCATTCTATAATCTTTCAAAGAGGTGAATATAAATTATTTTAACAATATGCTTTCCTGTTTCAAGTTATATATTGTGATTAGATAACAACAAGGGAGAGGAAGTTATTCAAGGAAATCTTTTAAAACTATAAATATTGTCATTATTATGTAGGTGTACTTTATATTAATTATGTAAATATATTCTAAGACTTAGCATAGGCTTAAAATGAAACAGAAGCATCTGTTGAAAAATGCCACAACCCTGTGGCAGCTGCTATTATACCATTAACAGTATCAGGTTTCATTTAAACCAGATTTACCATTTTCTATAACAGCCCGTGGGAAAGCTAAAAACATTAGGCACAAATTACTGACAAAAGAGATCCTTAATCAAGCCATACATTTCATTTGGCTAGCTGGGTGCTAGATAGTAACCTCTGCGCTACAAATTAAAGGTGGTGGTTACAAGGCTATGATCAAAGACAATTACCTGCATTGTTGAATAATCCCAAGCACAAGCAGCTGAAATCACTGCTGTATCACAACATCCCTTTCAGTTTCTCCCTCGTTTCCCTGATTTACTCTTTTCTTTAGAATAACTTTGCAGCATGCTCTCTTCTGCCTGCCTGCCTACAAACAGACAGTGGTAAAGCAGTTGGTGTAAGGGTAATTGTGACTACCAAAAATTCGTTTCTTTGTCTCCTGCTCCCAGTTATTCTTCATTTGCTGTAAATTCCCATCCTAGACCTAGACTGCAAACTCATTCTCTGGGACTGGAAACATCCCTTTGCTTACAGCTACAGGAGCTAAATGTTCAAACCATGCCATGATCCAAACACGTAACGACAAAACATACAATAAGAAAGCCAAGGATTTTGTCACACACCTGTATGCTACAAAGCCTGAGGCTGCAAGATTTATTCCGGGAGTCCTCACGTATGAACACCGGGTGTC
Source organism: Apaloderma vittatum (assembly GCF_000703405.1). NCBI lineage: Eukaryota > Metazoa > Chordata > Aves > Trogoniformes > Trogonidae > Apaloderma > Apaloderma vittatum. The sequence goes on along the minus strand of NW_009729177.1, from coordinate 19,546 downwards.
TTACCCAGGTAGGACAGTGTCACACATGTCAACATGCGTGATCAAATAGAAGATACCTACCAAGTAAGAAATTCTTTACGTTAAATCCATACAAAAACCCTGGCCAAGTTTCTGCCCATTACCCTATGCCAGTGTGCCAAACATTCACACAGGCGCCGAGGGCTTTCATTCCCTTTCTGACAGCCATCGGGAGCGTGACTTATACAGGGGAACTGCAATTTAGGAAGGGACATCCAGGCTGAAGCAGAAGAGCTTCAAAAAGGAGACAGGTCCCCTCAACAGCCTCATGCTAAACCTATTCCCATTACCACAGGGAAGTGGTATCTCTGTCACAGCAAAGTGTCCCACAGCCACGGGGCCACCCAGCCCTGGGGAGGAACTGAGTGTTGTGCCACCCCCAGTCACGAGCCTCCTCCTAGGACAGAGCTCGAGAGCAGGGATTTGGGGCACAACCAGCACAATCCCTAAGCACAGATGCACAAAGGCATTTTAGGCACATAGGTCAGATTGAAATCCACGGTCCTTTAGTGCCTGCATGCCTCTGCTTGGGCCACCATACTCAGGTACGTGGCAGGGAACAGGACAGCAGGAGAGGAATCAGCAATTTCTCCCTCCCATAAGATGGGCAAGGCATGGGCACCTCCAACTGACCAATTTGTTTTGATGGACTGTTTTGTTTCTAAAGAAAAAATAAATTAAAAAAAATAATCTGCAATTATATTTTTCCCTGCTGGTGGCAACTTCTTTTGATACACTCCTTGGTAAGGTAGTCTACAAGCCTGCACCAACACTGCTGATATTATCAGAGAGACCATACTACCTAAATACACCTTTCTGAGTTTTAACGACTCTGCTCTCGAACACCTTAGCTCACTGTTTCTCCTTGCTCAGGTAAAATTTACATTGAGGTCTGTGAGGTATATAGCCTTTTACAGCACTCTGAAAGCACCCAGTGCCCACTTTCTACTAATGTAATTTCTCCTGCAAAGAGAGATGCAGCAGGGAATAAATAATGCTTGTGTGTGTCTATGCAGGCACAAGTAATTCTTCTTAGTCTGCAGTTAACAGTGTTGCATTTAATTGAATTAAATCATAGTGAACAGAAATTATCTCTTGCCACTATTTCTGAATTCAACTGTTTTATATCAGTTTTATTGTAATATATCTTTCTTCCCCATATGCCACCATAATTCCAGCAAAGAAATCGTTTACTCTAGAGAGAGAAATGAATTCTATTTGAATATTTCAATAAACAGATCCAACGTGGGGATTTTAGGAGTTCTCTCTGGCTTACTTTCAGGCTTTAACCTTGTCAGAGAAGAAATAAACTTTTGCTTCTCCTCTGCACCCTGAAATGGTTTCAGTTTAGAAGAAAAAAAGACAAAAAATGTATTTCTTAATTCATATAACGCAAAAAATTGACCAACTCAAGTGGACTGAAATGAATTAGAAAAGGCAAAGGCAATTAAATATTTACTTATAAGGGAGAACCTTGCAAAATACCGTATAAACTCACAGCTTATTTCCAATTACAAAAACTGCAGCAAACCTCATTGGTCTAAAACATGGGTAAAAATCTTTTTAAAAAGGAAATAATTCCCATCAAAATATTTCACTAACAAATAAAAAGTTACTTCACTATGTAAAATGAATAGAGCTGGTGACAAGGCTGGTATTGCCAAAACAAAGTAGAGCTTTCACAACCAGATTTCAAGCCCTCCCTGCTTACGTGCAAGGCCAGCACATAGGCAGAGGGAAGGGCATTCTTGGGAAGTGTTTGGGTAACTTTGAAATTTATAAAATGCCAGAGGGGAGGGAATAGTAACACAGACTGATGTAAAAATAAAATATCTTCTTATTAGGCTTTTCCAAAAGTCCTATCTATCATCAGAATGTCCTGGAGTAGCTGGAAACTCACTTCCCCACCTTTCCATCACTGGCTGTCTTTGAACAGGTATCTGAATGCAAAACTACACACAAATCAAACAAGAACCATGCAGCACACTATCATTCATTTCTTCATCTATTTTTTTTTTATTTTCTGAAAAAGAGAACAGACCTCTCAAGCCTGATATGGGTCAAATGACTCTCCGACGCCTCTCCCTGCAGCTTGCAGATCTCCTTAAACCTTTATGCCATACCACCACCGCTCCTGTGACCCTGTATCCCAACCTGCCCCATCGTGGGGAGGGTCTGGACCAGAAGTGGCTGCAGCACAGCACGCCAGCTCAGCGCCACAGATGAGCCTCACGCAGCGCTGGGCAGCATTATCTGTGAAAGCAGGCAAGTTATTCATCGCTCTCAGCCCTGCGGTGAGCAGCATTTCTCCAGGCAGACTATGCTGAAGCACCCCAGCGCCTTCCCAAAGCCCCCATGGAAAGAGCTCCTGCCCTCTCCCATGCTACCAGAGCAGTAACAATTCCCCACGGCCTCCCTTTCCTCTAGGAAAGATAACTCAGGGCATAGTTAGCTCTGGCAGCATCGCACGCGGCACAATTGCCTTACACCGGAGGACCAGAATCTGGCCTTTTATCTTCGCAAATACAGGGGAATAATGTTTGCATTCTGTGAGCTTTAGCCTCTGCATCTGTTGCTAATTGTCCTGGCACATCTGCTGCTAATTCTTTTCCGTTCTTTGACCAGCAGGGAGTAGTAATGTATGGTACAGCCAGCTCCAGCCTCCCTGAGCGTTTCGGGTGATATACCGCTGGCCTGGGCAGATTCTGACCTCATCTTGCGAGGAGAGAAATTATCTTTGTAAGAGGAAGGCAGGGACTTCAGTTCCTTCTCTTGCCACTCCTGTCTCGTTTATTCCTGAGACAGATTCCAGAACAATCAGAGCATGAGTTTCCTGGGATAACGTAGGGCACCGACACAAACCAGCAGAGTTTATTTCTTTTGTGTCAAGAGGACACGTACTTTGCTCAGAAACCACTCGGTGCCAGGGAGTCTCATGAAGACGTGGCTCTTTCAGCACACGAAGGGCTGAGTCACGCAGCAGCGTTGCTCTCTCTGCTCCAGGCTCCAGAAGAGGAGCCGGCAGCTCTTCTTTTCACTCCATCAGCTTCCACATCTCAAGTCATTTCTCTGTTGCTGCTTCTGTACTCCCCGTCGTGCCTTGTGTAGCACGGGATTCCTTTTCTCCATAAGCTTGGGTCCACGTGGGCACGGAGCAACGCTCCCTTCACCGGGGAAGCTGTGCCAACACAGAGCTCACCCTCCCACAGCATTTTCTTGGATGGTCCAGACCTGGTGAGTCTCTGCACTCACTCAGCAATCATCCCTTCAGCCAGGAAGTAAGAGGGTCAACTCCTTATAAGAAATCCCATTTTCCTTGGGTGCTCTGCATAAAGATTTCCTGTTTAAACAGGATCGCTTTTTGTTCTTTTGTGCAATACTCTTCCTGTTTCTGTAATGCAGCTTTGCAACTTACCTGCTCATCCTGAGTTCATTGATAACTGCCTAAAATGTAAAATACTTCAAAATCTGGTATTTGAAGAAAAAAAAAGTGTCTTCTGAGGCTGTTTTGCTCCTCTCAGAACTTGCAGATACGGATCAAAACACAGCTTAAGCCCCTTTTTACAGTTCTAAATTGTCAGCTCTGGTGAGTCATGGAATTGCTCCATTTTTCCACTCGCGGCATTTTTTGCTGGGGTGGGCATTTGTTTTGTTCTTGGTGTCCTCTGTTGTTCAGAATTTACTTGGAGCTAAGGATACAGGCAGGGCCTGCTGCATTCTGCCTCCCCGCTGCTCTGCTACAGGTAATATATGACTTTTGTATAATGGTTGTATCCTATATCTCATGTCAAGTTCTCTTACAGACATAATTTCCCATTAGGTAGAGAATGGGGCACGGGGTGGCCCACATATTAAAAGTTGGTCCCTAGACACTCCTAATCCTAGATTTTCCAGCACAGACCACATAGGCCACATCTCTAAGGTCTTTGGGCAGATCGCATTGGTCTATGCTGAAGGAACACACACAGTCCAGTCCAGTGGGTGCTTCCAAGAGCTCCTCCACTGGAGCACAATGACTAGAAAACACGTGAAAAGTAACTCCAATTAATTAGCAAAAACAAAACCTGGGGGTAAGTAATAACCCTTTGTATATGTGAATAAGTCACAGAATGTTGAATCACAGAAGCACAGAATGTCAGGGGTTGGAAGGGACCTCAAAAGATCACCCAGTCCAGCCCCCTCCCCGGGCCGGGTCACCGACAGTAGGTCACACAGGAACACGTTGAATGCCTCAAGAGAAGGAGACTCCACACCCTCCCTGGGTAGCCTGTGCCAGGGCTCTGGCACCCTCACAGGGAAAATGTTTTTTTCTATTATTTTTGTGGAACCTCCTGTGTTCCAGCTTGTACCCATTGCCCCTTGTCTTGTCATTGGACATCACTGAAAAGCCTGGCTCCGTTCTCCTGACACTCCCTTTTGATGTGTTTATAAACACTAATGAGGTCACCCCTCAGCCTCCTCTTCTCCAAGCCAAAGAGATGCAGCTCCTTCAGCCTTTTCTCACAAGGGAGATGTTCCACTCCCGTCATCATCTCTGTGGCTCTGCACTGGACTCTTTCAAGCTGTTCCCTGTCTCTCTTGAGCTGAGGGGCCCGGAACTGGACACAGTATTCCAGACCGATAAAAAAGATTGATGCAATAAATTCTAACATAAAACGGCTTTGTAACGCCAGCATACCAAGTTTAATGAATCCCTTTAATTCTTGACACAGCTCTGGAAATGTAACTTTCGACATTGAGAAAGTCCATCTATGGGGAGCGAAGGTTTCCAGAGAAACCACCTGGCTGCAGCTCGTGGATGGAACAGGATCTGTGCACAGCACCAGGCCAGAGGAGGTCCTGGTGACGCTTTCTACTGGGCCCACAGCAAGGAGAAAGGCTCATGGCCGTTTGGGGAGAAGAGCACTGCTGAAGGGCAAGCAGTCAGCCCCAGCCCTTGCCTCCTCGGCATAGGCAGCACTTGGTCCGAGGGCTGCTGGCAGCCCTCTGCGAAGGTCTGTCACCAGGATGGCGCAGGGGCGTGACACAACCAGAACAGAATTGCTTTGAAAGCATGCATTGTGAGGAGCTGTTGCAAAAAGACATTTAGCAAATAGCAACTGAAAACCAAAGCCTCAAACTCACCTAAACAAAATAGAAGCAGTTATATGTATGTGTTCCTGCTATATGGAAAATACATCAAACCTGCAGTCTTCTAATAAATACAACCATCAGTCTAAGCTTAGTTCTTGCATTTACCAAAAGGTTCACGTAGCACCTTATCATCCCAAATCCAAATAATTGCATCCAGGGGAAATTTAAGTGGCTCTCATTTTTGAAAGTCCTCTGGCACTGCCAAGCATTATTACTTCCTATCTTTGTTCATAGTGTATCAAACTCTCATGTTATGTCCTATAAAGTGTCCTAGAGCTAAATGTTCTTCATCTGTGCTAGTGTTTTGCTCAAGAATAAAATAAGAGGGGTGGAGGGGAGGAAGGAGGAGAAAAAAAGTTTGTGCTCTGCTTTTCTTAATGATACCTTGTTTTGTAATTACTAAAAGCATCATAGTCCTTAGACAGTTGCTGACATACTGAAAATAAGGTCCTTGAAATTGTTTGTTTCATCATATTTTAAGAATTAATACCTTAGGGTCATGTTAATCAGTTCATGATATATGTAGTCTTCAAAATGCACTTCAGGGAAGAAAATGCTGAAAATGACTAACAACAACAAAGATATGAACTTTGTCATATATCTAACTCCAAATGTGAACGTTACCAAAGTACTTTGCCATCTGAAGTATTTAGGAAGCCTCGAGTAAAAAATAAATCCACCTCATTCAGTGAAATAGAGCATCCCCTTCTTCCAAGCAAGAGAGTTCAAATTTATTAATTTTGTAGCTATATTTTAAAATGAGTGTCAGCCCCTGCTAGATGACTGCATGATGAGTGTCCTGAAACTTCGGGAAAAGGCACTAAATTTTTCACAGCATTTGTGTTTCATTTTCAGTGTAATAAAAATATGGTGCCCTTTTAATAATGAATAATAGATCTCCTGGTATGATTTACATGCGTGGATTAAATGTCATGTTTGAAAAGTTGCTGTTTTATTCATATTGAATTTCCCTCAAGTAAAACAAAATGGTACCCGGCTCCTGTTATAATATTGCTAGTATCTTGCACCACGCTGATACATAAATATTAACCAGTTGATATACTCTTCAAAAATCTGCAGATCTTCACTGTTCTGTCAGCAGCAGTGACTTTATATGCATATGAACTGATTTAGTGCTATCTCGAGTTCCAGGTACACTGGGAAAATGTATAGCACCAGTGCATACATTGTTCTGGAGCTCACTTTATTTTGCTGGAGTCCTGATTTTGGAAGGCTGGCATGGAAAAAGGACTGATGACAAATGGGTGCAGCAGGACCAGCGTTAAAAAGTAGATTGGAGAGCCCAACACTGACACTGATTGCCCCTACTTCTCCTCAGCAGCACTGGACTGGCATCCCAGGTGACTGAATGGCTTAACTGACAGGTTTTAAATTTCATTTGCAGGTAGTGTCATTGGCTTATAACACTCTTTACCATCACTGAAAATTTCCTATCTGAACAAAAACTCGCTTCCTAACAGGTAATCTTTTTTTTCCTGAAAAAAAGTTCCATAAACATGTATAATTTATTGCTAATACTTGAAATAGGAACATCTTCCTTAGAGGTTCCTTCTCCTAATTAGGTGAAGCTTGTAGTGTACAATAAAATATTTTGGTTCTGATAATTGCAAACTGAAAATTGAAAGCTGAAAACTTTGTGTTTTTTAGGGAAGGGAAGCATCTTAGCCACACTCTTGTTTGGCCATTGGAGCCAATGAATATTTTGACTCTGAAGTGAGGGTGTGTTTTTGTTGTAATTGGTCCATACAAGTGTTTTAATGTTTACTGAACTAATCTGAGAACAGTTGACTACAAAAAGAAACACTTTTTTTGGAGCAAAATTAAACTTTCATATATTGCTATTCATCTGTGCTCTTCAAGTCATTAAGCTGAAAAAAATGTAATCTGGACTTACTAATGCTGAGACATGGATTTTATAGAGTAATAAGACACTGTTTTAAATATACAATGAACAAAAAAGAGTATACTCACTACATAGGTCTTATCTACAGTCAGATCTTAGCAACTGCAAGACAGCAATAAGCAAATTCTGCTAGTAAAATCCAGGTGCTGGCAAGGACAACCTAATTACATAAATGCTGTACTAGATGAACAGCAAACATCTCATTTTCTACCCTCTCCTTACCCAACTTTCATTTCAGACCTGAGAAAAATCAGGCAGTGCAAGAGTATATTGCAAGTTTAAGACCAGAGCTTCTTCATCTCCGGAGTTAACCTACTGCATTTTTTGAATCTCAGCTTGAGTCCATGTTCAGTGTGTGTTATAATGCAGGTGAAGCTTCAAAATAGTTCTTGCTTCACGTAAACTAGGCAGCATTAACCTAAGTCTAAAGTTCCCTTGAATAAACTAAATATGTGAAAATGCCCTTGAAATTCTGCGTTTAAAACAAGTCCCCTTCAGATCATGCTGTTAGGTGCTATTCCTACAATGGTAAAGAGTCATTCGAAACAGCAATTGCATTCTATGGCAATTCAAAGCATTCATATGTCTTTTTTCCAGCGTAATTTAAGGAAAAAAATGGTTCATGTGACTGCCTGGCCTTACTGAAAATCAAATAAAATTCAACTGGAGCTATTAGGAGCCACCATCTAATATGTAGTCAGAGGTTATTGGGGGAGGTAGGTTGACAAACTAAAAAGGAGGACAGTAAGGAAGGGGAAAGAAGGGAAGCTGGCAAGCTGAAGCAAAGAACATTGATTAATGAACAAAAAACATTTTTGAAAGGTCGGGTGCACAAGTCAGACTAGCCCTGAGGCAGATCTAACTTACATGACCAGCACTTTCTGTACGCAGCAGGTAACCCATGCTGACACCAACTTTGCCGACATGACAGGGTTATTATTTTTGGAAGGATGTAGTGTTCTGGAACAATTTCTCTAATATATTAGTTAAAAGTGAGTTTTCCTTCAATATCAAGCATGCATGTCTTCATTTTCGTGATGTTTACACTGAACTCCTATCATTATTCTGACTAATGAAAACAAAAGCTTATTCCTCATTTGTAAGCCCTTGTATTTTCCCCCTGTAATATACCCCAGGGCACCAGTGCTCTATGTAAGATCATGCTCAAACCCAGATGCTCGTCTGGAGCTCACCACTAAGACCTCACTACTTACACTGTTTTGCAGTAGCCTAAAATTTTTCTTTTGAAACATCCCTTAAGTTTATGAGCCAATACCAAGGTGCAAGAACAGAAAGGTAGAATCATACAGGGTACAACACTTATGTCTTCAAAATGAGCTGGTGGAGGAGGTTTTCTAAAATAAGTTTTGCTGTCCGTTATGCAGTAATGAAGACAGGGAACCATCAGAAAGTAATTTAATCCAACTTCTCCATCCGGTCCTGCATTTTAAGCAGACTCGTCCAACACCTGTACCCTGGTTCACTAGATTAAAAATGGAGTTTGGTAAAGACGTTAATTAAATGTCCTCTGTGAAACTGGAAGAGAACTTTAAAGCAAGCTCTGGAAAAGCAGTAAAACTACCAGACGTTTCTCTCAGATCTTTGTATCAAGCGCAATAGCCACCTCTAAGCAGGTACTGAGTTGCCTGCACAACCCAACAGTACGTGGACTTTGCACATAGTCCTGACAAACCCATGTCAGGAGTTTCTTGGAGTTAAGGAACAGCTAGACAAGAAATGGATCAATCCAAACCAGTACTGAGAACAGACATAGACGGTTTTGAACAGGGGATGTTCCCCAGGTAGGAGCAAAACCAACAAGCAAGACCTGGGAGAAACACAATGCTGAAAGCAAAATGCAGGGCACACTGGAGTTGTTCGGTCTTCTCCTTTCAGTGAATCCTGAGAAGACAGTACTTTGTCATCGAGGCAGTAAACAGGATGTCCTGCCTAAGGAAGAATCCCAGTTCAGTTATTTCTCCAGTGGATATATGTATTGGTTTTAACATCATGCAACAGTCACATTCACAATTTCTCTCTCATATATATTATTCTCTTCCTACCAACAGTTGTATTTGCAGACACTGCTCATTATCCATTATAGATGATAAGCAATTAAAAAGGCAGAAAATGTGACTTGGCAGCACTTTATATATCACAAACCCAATAGCTGAAATAACCTATCCACAAGTAACTGAAAGCTCTTTGGGATAGGGAATGTCTGTCCTCTATGTACACAACACTTTGCACAACGGAAGGGGTGGAGGAGCTCTACCATTCAGGCCATAACGCAAAATAAATAATTGGAAATGGAAGAAAACTCTTCGTGTTCTACCAATGCCTTGTAATACACACACCCACAAAAAAAAAAAAAAAAAGCAGATGCAGAGAGAGATGGGGATTGTTTTTCAAACCGTAAAGAAGCTTTCATGTGCCAGAGAGTTTATCTGAAACCAATGTTTCAACCAGCACTAGGCATTAGCTACAACAGCGAGCAACTGACACACAACCGCCCTGCCACGCACAGCATGCTCAGGCAGGAAAATATGTGTGCCTCAGTCGCAAAAGACAGAATAGAGCCTCAAGTGTTTGGGCTCCTTCCAAAATAATCCAAATGCTGCTTTTTTGGCAAATGGGGGTCAATGGAGCTAAAAACTCACAGAAGGATTTGGGCAATCATGTGTTTATATACACCCACTCGTTCATTTATTATTCTAAAGCTACTTTACAGAAATCAAATTACATAGCTGACAAGCTGCATAGATAAGAGAGAATAAAAGTAAAATTTAAAATTAGCTGACAACACTATATGATGTAGTGTATATTTGGCACTTCTAGAGTGAGTTATGAGGGTTAACCTGGGGGAAAAAAAATTGCACCTTCCTAAATTGCACCTTAAATTATTAAATAAATTATGAACATGATGGAATGCATTAAATATATAAGCCTGAAGGAGAAAGAGCGGATGTGTTTTAACTTTCAAAGCAAAGACAGCATATTTAAGAAGTATTGCTTACCGTCTGAATACTTTGTCCAAAGTAGATTTCAGTGTTGTAGAAGTTTCCGTCGTGACTAACAGGCAGTGTTGTCCTGGCCCCAGGCTGCTCCTTGAGTTCAGGGCACTCCAGCGAGCTACCACCTAAGCAGCTGAGAACAGAAACTTTGAGGGTGTAGTGGCCTTTAGGGACTTTATCTTTGACTCCTCTCAGGCATTTGACATGGATTTCTACTGGCTGTGGTGTCTTGGAGAAGTCAACCTAGGGAGAAGGCTCTGAGTTACTGATCTGGGTTGAGCCAACTTGAACCATGCAATTGGTAAGGACAAATTTCTTCAAGAAAATAACTACCAAAAAGCAGAAAACATGCTTCTCATTCAACTTGCAATTACGTATTGCTAACTAAGGATCTGCAGTTATGGAGGTCAAAAAAGTCAGAGAGATGATAGATTAAAAAAAAAAACAATACAAATACTACTAATGAAAATTTGGCATCCTTGCAGGGAAGGAGGAGCTGTTGAAGTATGACACCAGAAGCCATTAGTTTGCAATAATAAGGCAGAACTAACTATAACAATAACACCTTCAAAAATAGACCGTGCTTTGCAAGACAGGCACAATATGTGATGTGATGAGCAGGCTGCAGGCACAGAGTGAAAGACAGGGCAGGCCGTATTTTTATACTAATTATTAGCCTTGCCAAAGCTATTAGTGTTGTGTAATATGCAGACTATCCTTTCACCTTCTGATTATCATATAATCAGATTCTCTTAAAAATAGTAATCAAAGTGCAGTGCGTGTAGAGTTTAATAACAACTCCCCACAGGCACCTTTATTCCAAGTCCAGACAAAAAGAAACATCTGCTGCTCGTTGTTGACAAGATGTTGTCTGAGTTACAGAATAAATGCTGCGCTGAGTATCAGAAACGCCTTTCTGGCGTGCTCCTTGTGTGCTGAGCACAGAGGGTGGCAGAGGGGAAGGGGAACAGTGGTACAGTCCTTACACGTCTCGCCCAAGTCAAGGGTCTGTCCCACTACACCAGCAAGTAGTTTCAGCGCTGCCCAAACACAATCTGCAGGGTCAGGAGCCGCACAGGGAGACCCAGTTTGGCTCCAGTGTTGACTCTGATGGATAAAATAGCTTCTGCAATAACTATTTTGTGCTCCAAATCAGCAATGATCACCCCCACCAAAGAATCAATTTCTTCCGTCGCTTTGAGAAAACATCAGTGCTGGGTCTTCCTCTTTTAATGCAATGTGATACAAGAATCCACGCCACGTTTCAGAATCAAATGGCTACCTTAGCTACTGTAGGCTTAAACTCTGAGACTACTAAACCTAGTAGTCAATAATCTCTTTTATAATCCTGTCTTGGATTTATTTTGGAAGAGATAGCATATTTCCATATAGATAGAAAGCTTCTGGAATTAAATTAAGCAGTTAAATAAACAGCTGAATTTGTTAAACTTCTTTTGTTTCTCAACACAAACCATACTTAACAACTAATCTGAATGACAATTATTTTCAACTTAATTAGAAAATCTTAATTAACAATGAAGATTTAACCTTAATATTTTTGGTTTCTGAATCATATATAAAAAAATTAACATTATGTGAATAAATAAGACAGTCTTTTTAAACCTCAAGGCAGGATTACTGATGCAGGCAGACTTTGTTATTAAACACATTCTAAATTAAACGCCTCTATGAATTTTATACTGAAATATATTGTGATAGTTTTGCATGCCAAATGTGACATTTTGTATTTTAGATTCATCTTCCGTAGTAATTTTGGAAATGTCATACAAACAAAGATTTTGTCATTTACCAATGGAATTACTATGCATGGCCGGTTAGCCATCTCTTTTCTGGCTCTTCTGGTTGTTTCAAGTCAGCAAGCCATAAAAAATCTTTATCTCTCTGAAACACAGCAATTTGGAAGATAATCGAATAGTGACTGGGGGGCAGAAACGCCAGTCTGAGGAATTATACCACAATCTCTCTTGCATTTACAACCTTCCTCAAAGCGAGTGTCAGTCGAGTAGGAAAAGGAGATAGAAGATTCAGCATATTTCAAGCCTGTCTCATTTGCATGGTGGCATATTCATCGCCTGCTGAAAGACTTTGCTTGGCCAGCGCTGACAAACTGTTTTGAAGAACTCTTGCCATGCCCAAATGATTCATCATTAATAGCTTTAGACATTCTCTTTAAGCATATGGTTATTTCTGCTGGAAAGCATATTTTGAAACCTGCTAAATTCTATCCTCTTATAGCATGAAAAGAAAAAAAAAATAAATAAAAAAAAATAAAAAATAAATAATTGCAATGCAATTGATCTAGTCGTTTAGCAGTTTACATGAAGGGATAGAGCGCACTCATGGAGAACATCACACAAAAGGTGATGCTCTTCCATTTAATCCAATATGCTCACACCGGCAAGGTTACCAAAGCTGGCTACCATTTCTTCTTCGCATCCATTCTCCTCTGCCTTCAGCGGCTGACTTCCCACACTGCACCTGCTAAAAAGGGAAGACGAACTGAAAAGAAACAAACTATGATGGAGGCACAGAAAGCACTTGCCACTGGAGAAAAATCACAGTTTGATGTTTTCCTTGAATATACCATGACCAGTTATATACACTGTAGAGCATCCAGGTGAAATAACACTGGGCTAAAGCAGAGAAATGGCTGGGCTTCAAAAAGTGGTGTACAAAATCTGCTGTCACACGACTCGTATTTGTCAATCTGTGCCACACGTCAATATACGAACGTAAAGTTTCACTGCCTGTGTATAGTCAGCTCTGCCTGGCATTGGAGCTCGGATTTCAGGTAAAGAATATTCAAGTAGGAAGCCACTGCCTCTGTCAACACTTTGAGGAGCGATTGACAACATCAAAAAACTGGAACAGGTTTTTGGAAACGACTTCTTTCTTGTGGATTGGGTTGCTTTAAACCACTGAAAAAAACATTATTCTATATATGAATCTTACCAGGTTTGGAGTGGTTTGTGTTATGTGGTGTGGTTTTTTTTCAAAAAGCCCCTATAAATTTATATATAAATCTCTTATCATCTATAAATCTTCTAAAAGTTCTTATTTTATATTAAAAAAATCTATACACAAAAATTATATAAGCCATATGTATGCACATATACACACACATGTTCCTGTCTCCAAGTTCCTGGCACATTGCCATAAATCAGTTTCCACTCAGACGTCACCCATTCCTTTTGGTCTGTGGGTTTGTTTTAGACACATATCTATATATATGTACATATGTACATATATATTTTACATCAGTAAAATTACCACTGATGCACAGATACACTATTTTCCAGATTCCTGTGCCAGCAGAATTTCATCATGTAAATACTTTGGCACAAGCTGAATCAGTCAGAAGGTCTCTGTAGGTGCTGGTCCCAATGGCATACATGGGAATTTTGCCTGAGCCAGGACCAGTGAAAACTGAGGACAGGATTTCAGTGCTAAGGACTGGATACAAGAAGCACAGGGTCAGTCACTTGAAGTTTTGTCCCTGAGCTGCAATCAAGTCAACTTGGGTGCAGTTGTCCTAAATGGAAGTAACAGAAGATGGTTCTTGAATGGTGCTAGCTAATTTGTAGAGCTGAAACATCCCAGAAGTTAACTTCTCTCCTTGAGAAGAATGCTCTGTTTGGAACCTTGTACTTATTTAGTTTCTCATGATGGAAATTATTTCACTTAATTTGGTTAGAGCTGCATTGACAGAGGGGTTCATTAGGACACCCATTTGCTTGCAATTCAATTTAAAATTAAATACACTTTGTTGTTGATTTTATTACTTTTAAACTACTGTATCTATTGCCTTTATTAGCTGCTAATACACAATTATGAAGGTAAACAGTTTCCATTACTGAACATCAAACATTTAAATAACCACATTCGATCTCTTTTCGGGTTGCATCATTTTTCTCCTTTCCCTCCTTTTGCTGGTTATTAGATTCAAGAGAATAATACATTCACCGAAGTTAGACTTCCTTTGTGCTCACCAGCACTGCCCATCAGCTGTCACAGCAGAACATAGCTTCCTTGCCTGTATCCATGAGGGTTAATTATTTCCTCCATTCATTTCTTTACAGGTAATTTGATGCATGCATTTATCTGAAGGTCACGTATAGCTTGATCACAAAAGCATTGCTCCAATTCATATTTCCTTAATTCTCTGAGGCTAATTCAGAGGCAGGGATGAAAGGTGCTGGGAGAAGCCATTTGGTCACCCTTTGAAGTGCACTGCGCGCAGCACTTAAAAATCACAGCCCGAGTTGGGTATCTGAAAACGGAGGTATCCAAAACAGAGGCTTCTTTCAAAAACACAGGCTTAATTTTTCTAGGCCTGAGGTCCTTTGTTTGGGAGAAGTTCCATTCATTAATATCTGTAAAGAAGTGAAAGACCTCTGGAAGGAAAGCACACTACACAGAAGGACAAAGTAGCCCTTATCTGACATACCTTTGAAAGAGTTCACGAATCCCCGCTTGCAACTTTTGTTTCTTGTGGTGAGAGACTTCCTTGTGGTGCTTTGAGTCCCACATGGCAAAAAGAGAAAACAGAGAAAGAAAAAACTTACAGTTTCTTTCCAAATGTACAGAAAGAATATGGAAATAAAAGCCATAGATGTGCAACTTCCCAAACGTTTACCTTCAGTCTTCTGGTTGAAGTTTTCGAGATGCAATTAGGAATTTAAATCACCATTACTTTATTCCGTTATTTTTTCCATATATATTTTTCCATGTTTATTCCACTATTTCCAAGGGAAATTGAGCTATAATCTTGTTTTAAAAGCTTGATCAATATAATGTATATTTGTGCATGACGGTGCCCTACAGTCCTTATTTGCACACCTCCCACAGTCATACATATGCATGTGTAAGTATTTACACACAGAGTAAAATCTAACACGTGAAACAGATATAGACCACCAGAGAGTCCATGTCCTCCTTTAGATCTGCTCCAAATCTTGATGTCTTGTCTCACCATAGCTGTTTTGAAATGTTTGGGGGACTCACATTTTTGGAGGTTGTAACATGTAGGAGACTAACTCACAGGAACAGTCCTCTCCCCATACGTTTCTGCAGCTCTCTGGCATGAAGCTGGAGGGCTTGAAGTTATTCTACTCCTGCACAGCAAGCTGAAAAAACAATTTAATTGAGAAGTATCCACATCTTTTGGACTATATTCTCTGTGCGAAACCTGAAAATTATAACCCTGCTGAAGGTTGTAGTCTGAGGAAAACAAAATTCTTCTCCCTGACTTGCACTGTTCTCACAGAATATTCAAAGGCATTTCTTGTGCACTGATCTTCTGCCAACGACAGGACAAGGAGCAATGGGTACAAGCTGGAGCACAGGAAAATATTACAAAAATATTAGGAAAAACTTTTTCAGTGTGAGGGTGCCAGAGTCCTGGCACAGACTGCCCAGGGAGGTTGTGGAGTCTCCTTCTCTGGAGACATTCAAACTCCACCTAGACGTGTTCCTGTGTGACCTGCTGTAGGTGATCCTGCTCTGATGAGGGGGCTGGACTAGATGATCTTTTGAGGGCCCCTCCAACCCCTGACATTCTGTCATTCTGTGAAACCAACATGAAATGTGCACACAACACTAAAAATATGCAAGAAATCTTTGTGCTATACTGTTATTTAAGTGCAAATTTATGCTCCAGTTGCACTCTCATCAAGCCTCAAAGCAAAAAATATTAATAATAATTTAAAAAAAGTAGGGAAACAATGTAATAGTCAATGAAGGAAAATTCTCCATCAGAGGATCCATATCTGGCCAATAAATCTCTCTTCTCCTTCAGAATCTATAATTTTTTCGACAAATGTCTGTCTGTTTTCAAGGAAGCTTAGGAAACTCTTTCGAAGACTAAGGCAAAGCATCCTGCTTATTTCCAAAATGAAAATTATTAGGGTACAAGAACGAACTTCAAAAACATATTACAAAAGCCTATGCAAGTAGCTTTTACCTTTTTTTTTTTAACCATGTAAAATTAAAGCAGATACTATGTTGTCTCTTAAAATACATTATGATTTGTCCCAGCAGAGAACCTCGGATGGATGTAATAAATCCTCCATGCCTTGGTCAAGCATCACACAAACACGATTACAAAGGTCAAGTGACCAAATTAGCTCAAAGTGAGATGTTCCAGCTCTCTACCCAACAGTTGTGTCCTGGGCATCAATAGCTTCATCACTGCTTTTCCATTAGTTGGAGCAAAGTCCTCCTGCTCCTAGGTAGCTTTTGGCTGTAGTTCACTAGGTGGCCCTGGAGCAGAAACTGGGACCGGCTCCTCTCCCACCCCAACAAACACTGGCATTGGGTTTTTTTTGAGAAATCCAGCCCAGTCAATCACCATCTACACCATTTCTCCAGGAAAGGCTCGGAGTTGGCTCCGGTCTGCTAGAGTAGAGTTAGTAACTGTCTGATTAAGGCAGCTGGACCCACCTCGTGCCACCACCCACAGCCCAACAGGAGCTGTGCCCGCCACGGAACACATCAAGAGAAAAGATAAGTGGTTCTTCCCCAGCTGCCCTGTGTGGACATACTCTCACAGATGTAGGGGACCCGTCCCAGCAACAACAACTATAGAACAGTTTAGGTTGGAAAAGACCTTTGAGATCATCAGATCAAACTATTAACCTAGCAATGCCGAGTCCACCACTAAAAGCACCATATCCACATGTCTTTTAAATACCTCTAGGGATGGCCACTCAACCACTTCCCTGGGCAGCCCCTTCACTGAAGATATTTTTTTCCAATATCCAACCTAAACCTCCCCTGATACAACCTGAGGTCATTTCCTCTTTCCTGTCACTTGTTACTTGGAAGAGAGCAACCTCCACTTTGTTATATCAGACCAACTGTAGAGAGCAACGAGGTCTCCTCTCAGTCTCCTTTTCTCCAGGCTAAACAACCCCAGTTCCCTCAGCTGCTCCTCGTAACACTTGTTCTTCAGCCCCTTTACCAGCTTTGTTGCTCTTTTTCAGACCTGCTGCAGCACCTCAATGTCTTTCTTGTAGTGAAGGGCCCAAAACTGAACACAGGATTCGAGGGGGCAAACAACAAGGACCAAGCGACGACATTTATCATCCCTGCAAGGCACAGACCAGGCTGCCGCGGCTGGTGTGTCTGGGAGGGTGCCCAAACTGTCTGAAAAGACTTAATAAGAAAAACTACTGACCAAAAGACATCAGGTGTTTACAGAGTTTCTGGCAGATAGGAAGGAGTTTAAAATTTTGGGCTGAGACAGTAAAAGCTGAAGTTCAGAAAGTGGGAAGAAGTTTGTTTCATAATTTACCTCCTGGATAGAGCTCTGGGTGATGCCTAGGATAGTGATTTTTGTAGTGGGCACTTAGATTAAGAAATAAGATGAAACAGAAAACTCATTTCATGTAAAATATCAGGTAGCCACAATATTACAGCATTCAGACATCACCAGTCCAGGCTTACACTGAAGTAGAGAATTTTTTTTAAAAAAAATAATAATAATATTACCAGACTCCCATAGCTGTCCAATCCTCTTGTTTATCTTCCTAATCTTAATTAAATACTGAATATTCAAAAGAAAATATGAATCGGGGTCCTCTGTATGAACTGCACTGCTTTCCATCTCCCTGCCTCTGAAGTGGCAACGGGAATATGATTTAAAACTATTTCTTCTGGATCCTAGTAAAATATTTGTCACAGTGTGTCATGATAATTTTCAAAAAGCTCTATCATCTACCTAATAAATTTGTTAAGTTTATTCAAATCTTATTGAACAGGAAAAGTGCAATGAGTCATGGTTAATATTTCTTTACCTACACTGTGAAATAAAATATATCAAAAATTCAGTGCTTAGGGTCCTATTCAGAAAATCTCTATGAGTCTGTAATACATCTTCTACATGATTAAAAAAAACAGGAAACTTGCTTTAAAATGAATTATTCACCACCTTGAATAAATTTCCATCTTTCCTATTTGCAAAACCCCAAAGTCAGTTATGTAAATTTTAACCTACACTAATTACCTCAGGGGTGTGCAAGCTAAAGGAAAGTAGATGCAGTAGAAAAAAAAATCCCAGACATTTCCATCACCAGGAAGCAATTTAATAAAGGGAAAAAATGTGTTAAGTTTTCAAAAACAGAGCAACCCATGTAATTTTTATTTTTAAATATGGCATAACCATTGCTGTAACATCCCTTAAATCAGAAGTTTACTGGAATAAACCCAAGTACTTTTTTCTCAATGGCATATAGCGTCACACACATAGGTAAAGCACTTCTTTCTCCATTGTGACACCAGCATTGTCTAGACTGTAAAGGACCCACTGTTGACAAGGGGTGTTCCTGACAGGAAGGCATGAACATAGTTTAGCTTCAAGGGATTGAGGAGCCCGATCTAGTGGAAGATGTCCCTGCCCACGGCAGGGGGATTGGAACTAGATGGTCTTTAAGGTCCCTTCCAACCCAAACCATTCTATTATTCAGACCCTGAGGGCCCCTTTGGGGAACTGAGCTCACTTGCGATGTGCTGGAGAAAGCAGAGCGCTGTCAAAAAAGAAGGGGTCAACCACAGCATCACTTTGTCCTACTCCCCGTCTTGATGCCAGGTGCTGCTTTAGCTGCAGCTCCTTCCTTCATCTTTCTCAATCTCTTCACCAGCTGTCTCGAGGTCTTATTACAAAAATGGCCCATCCACTGATTTCAGAGAGCATGATCAAGACCAGTTTTTGAAAAAAGTCTTTCAGTCTGGGCTTGGCCTAGAGACATATAATGGTAAGTATTGTTTCTACAGCAGACAAAAACAAGAACCTGCCTCAATGCTATTAATCAGTGCTGGCTGTGAAACACTATTAAACAATTTCACTGTGAAACTACCTCACAAATGATGGGACTTGATTCCTACAATCATTTTCAGTTTGGAAAAAAAAATTTTAAACAAATAGCACAGAAACACATCCTTTCCTCTTAGGAGAAAGCCCACAAAATCCAAAGCTTTGAAGCAAAATGGAATTTATTTCCTACCATTTCACAAAAATAGGGCATTTAAGGAAAACACTTACTGTCCCCTTTTTGGTGACTAGTACTACAACCTTCTGGTGAGGTACTCAACCAGTTGTGATTTGAAAGAATCAGTTGGCCCCTAGCCCTAATGAAATTGTACTACCTGAGAAGTGTACTGTGAAGATACACCTCCCCACAAGTCCTTCTCACAGGTTGGGGTGCAGTGGAGACACCACCAGCGAGGTCTCCATCAGTCTCCCACTGCTCACAGTAATCCCACATGCAGAGGATGCTGGTGCTTTCCCTTCATTCCACCCCTTGAGAAATTATATTGGAACATCACAGTGCAGGTAGTACTGTCTTTCCAGTCATAAATAAAAGTCCACATAAAAGATTTTACCTAGGATTTTCATCTCTGCAACCCAAAATGTTGAATTTATATATATTTTATATAT
>NW_009729176.1:0-7845 GCF_000703405.1 Apaloderma vittatum | reverse complement strand
TATTCTCCTTCAACTTAAACCCATTTCCCTTAATCCTATCAGTGGATGCTCTCATAAAAAGTCCCTCTCCAGCCTTCCTGTAGGTTCCCTTGGAAGGCAGTTATTAGGTCCCGCTGAAGTCTTCTCTTTTCCAGACTGAACAGTCTCAGCTCCCGCAGCCTGTCCTCATAGCAGAGGTGCTCCAGCCCCTGGATCATCCTTGTGGCCTCCTCTGAACACGCTCCAACAGATCCATGTCCCTCTTATGGTGGGGGCACCAGAACTGGATGCAGTATACGAGGTGGGGTCTCACAAGGGCAGAGTAAAGGGGGAGAATCACCTCTCTTGACCTGCTGACCACGCTTCTCTTGACACATCCCAGGATGTGGTTGGCCTTCTGGGCTGCATGAGCGCACTGCCGGCTCATGTTGAGCTTCTCATCCATCAACGCCCCCAAATCCTTCTCTTCAGGGCTACTTGCAACCCACTCGGAGCCCAGCTTGTATTTGTGCCTGGGATTAGCTCGGCCTAGGTGCAGGACCTTGTTGAAGCTCCTGCAGTTTGTACTGGCCCATTTCTCAATTCGTACTGCAACAGTTTGTGAAGTAAAAGCAGAGTAGCTATTTTCGATTAATGTCTTGAATTAGCAGCACTCTATGCATATGGAAGGCAGACTGATACTTTTTTGCACATGCAGGCAATTTCCCCAGGCATGCTTGTGCAGAGCTGGTTGATCTCGAAATCTTTTCACTGGCCACTTAAACAGCAACTCTAACCTGTGGCTCTTTGGCTTAATGTTTTGTGTCTTATCTTGTTGGAGACCATACGTATGTCTGTAGCTTCACTGAATTGCATGCAGTCCAATAGTGTTTTCATGGGAAAGCAGAAACTACAGAGCAGAGCTGTTCATTTGTGAGGATTTTTTTCCAGACTGTCAGGACCTCTGCTTCTGCCATTTAACTGTGCTTTAGTTTATTGTGAAGCTCCCCAGAGAAAACACAATGAGGGCAGCACACAAAGACCATCCAAATCCCTGAGACACTTCATGTGCTGTCTTCCACGTGGAGCTTCTATCTGCTTAGGCCCTCTGTGTGGAATTGCAATAAGAATCACAGAATGGAATCACTGAATAGAATCATAGAATGTGTTGGACTGGAAGGAGGCTTTAAAGGTCATCTAGTCCACTTCCCCTGCAGCGACCAGGGACATCTTTAAGTAGATCAGGTTGCTCGGCGGCCCATCAAGCCTGACCTGGAATGTCTCCAGGGATGGAGCCTCCACCACCTCTCTGGGCAACCTGTTCCAGCATTTCACCACCCTCATTGTAAAGAACTTCATCCTAACATTTAATCTAAATCTACCCTGCTTTAACTTTAAGCCATTGTCCCTAGTCCTGTCACTACACACTCTTGTGAACAGTCCCTCCCCAGCCTCCCTGCAGGCCCCCTTCATATACTGGCAGGCCACTATAAGGTCTCCCCAGAGCCGTCTCTTCTCCAGGCTGAATAACCCCAACTCTCTCAGCCTGCCTTCATTGGAGAGGTGCTCTAGCTCTTTGATCATTTTTGTGGCCCTTCTCTGGACCCACTCCAGTAGAAGAAGATGGAGTCTCAGTTGTGTACTTACGTTAACGTCCAGTTTTGCTGATGCACAAAGATTTGCAGCCTAGAGTCTGTAGATGTTTAAATGTTAAGTACACTTGTCTACAGAGATGCTCTTAAAAGAGAACAGTGACCATCCACATAGTGATGAGCTCCTGATAGTGACTAGCTTGAGATATAGTAAAAACTTTTTTCTCCCAACAGATTTACAGCTGTCTGGAATGTTCTCCTTTTAGATATTTATTCTGTGTGTATTTATTTCACACACATACACACACAAAAAAAGATGGAAAATTTCAAGATTGTAATTAGAATTGGGATTGTTATTATGATTTTTTTTTAGGAGCTTCAATCTGAAATTGTTGAATGCCTTTGCAGAAGGAGCAGTAAACATCATATTACAAATTGCAGTAGAAATACCACAATACAAATGTTTTTTTTCCACATTAGGTTGCTCCTTGTTGCTCTTCTGGGAGCAGATGATCTTAATACATTGAAATTTGAGAAGACTCTTTTGCAGCAAGACTATTGTGTAGCTTATAGACATTGTAGTTTATTGATGTTGTCCAAACATAATCAATCCATGCAAGAAAGTATAACAGCAATCCTACATCACGCAGCTTCTTAACTGCCCTAACGCCCCTAATACAGTCTTACACCTTTTGCTGAAAAGTTCATGGTTAAACTGACTTGCTCCTGAAATGAAAACAAAAGCCAATGAACATATAATATCTTAATGAGGTGTCTTCCAATGCAAATTATCCTGTGATCCTGTGATTCTGAATGGCTTCACTGCAGTATTAAGTATATGGACAGGCATGCTGCATAACCTGGGGATTATCATGTCCATACTGCTGTTGCTCATGTCCATTTCCTGAAATACGTCCCATGACTGCCAGCAGTGAATCAGGGTATTATTACTGAATTCAGCAGCCTGTATATTTCTTCTGGGTCTGCAGGGGATGTATAGGAAGGCATCAGAGAATGATTACACTTCAGTAGTGCAGTCAATGTCTGTATCTGATGTACGTCTGGAGTCCATTAATCTGCAAAATGCGCTTGCTGTTGATTCATCTCATTTAGCCTAGACACCAGAAACAGGCCATCTACAGTTATGAAAAGACTCCTGTCAGAAAAACTATCTCCTATAAAGCAGAATTGCATCTGAGCCTCTTGGACTGTTTCCAGTCCCTAAAGTGGCTACACACCACTGCAGTGCTAAATGTAGACATGTAATTTGTGATAATCTGAGATATTTATCAAACTAAAAACCATGGCAGATCTTTGGGCTTTAGGTTGTGGTTGCATTAAACATAGGTAAAAAGCTTTTATTTTAGAGTGCAGGGTAGGGACAGTCTGCTTGTCTTTCACTTAGTGGCCTTTTACAAGTGAAATTAATGTTTTGGTCTCACTTCCATCCTGATTGTTTGAAGTGGGAGTGGAACAGCAAGTGATGCTATATATGTCATTGCTCAAGAGTTTTTAAACAGAGAACCTGCTTTAACTAAGTGGAAAGATATTACTCTGGTGTTCATTTTCACATAAGTTTTAGTTTGCGCACTTGTTGATGTGTATTGCATGTCTTGGAAAAACGTGTAGAAGATGCACAAACTGAGGAGTCTGAGCCTTGTCTCTATACTCCTGTGGGATTCCAGGAGAAGTGTTCCACTTGTTCTGTCTTATCTGTGTCCATTCTTGTTGCCCCTGCCCTGGCCTGTTAAGTGTCTCCTGTGACACTAACTTATGGAGTATACAAACTGAGACTCATAAATTTTCCCATTTTCCATTACCTGCCACATGTCCATGTGGAGTAGATATTTGAGATCACAGAAGATGGATGTACCATGCTCTAGTTGACTGCAGGACTTTGCTGTTGTTTTAAAAAGTGTGCATGGTGTAAGTCTGCTTAGTTCCATGGGTAGGGAACTAAAATTATGACAAGCTAGCACTACCTTTAACATGACAGAATCTCGTCTGCCATAATTATGGCAAATCTCTAATGGATCTCTGCCACTTTGTGAATGAATCATCTGGTCTGCTGACTTTCTTGAGGGGAGCTTCTTGCCTCTGGCATGTCACATTGCAGCAGGAGGGCTTTCCTTGTTTCTGAGAGATCTGCCTTCTCCATCACTGGGACCATCAGCCTGCTGGGATGGCTGTGGTTCTTCCCATGATGCCGGAGTCCTCTAGAAAGCATCTTTTTACTTTCAGTAACATGAGAGAAATCAAGGCCTCTAAATGATATTAGCTTATAAACTGATCTCGTTCTTGTCTTCAGCTATTTGAAACCTTTAACACTGTGCTATGTTTACAGAGGACCTTGCTTTGTTAAATTAGTATCTTTAATTTGGCTGAAATTATATTACTCTGCCAGTGTCTGACCATCTCTTTCTTGAGCCAGTTAAACTTCTGCCTGTGAATATCAGGAAAAATTTTGCTTGGAAACTTTAAATGAATCTTTAGCTCAACATGATTTTTTTAGAAACAATTTATAGTTTGCCATTTACTTAAATAGAATCAGGCACTCTTCCATGAAAGATTTAAAGAGAATCTGATTTATTTCTCCTCTAAGTCCTTAACTTGTAGTTACTTTCCCACTACAGAACAGTAGGACTCCTTTTTATTCTCATCCAGAGAGAGGGAGGGAAGAAGTAAATCCATGATAGATATTCCTAAGTCCAAATTTTATCCTTTATAAATGAGTTAGTTCTAATTAAAATCTTGAAAATTCAGGACCGAGTGTGTAGGAGAGTTTAGGCTGGTGCATTTTACTGAAAGCCAGAGAAAAATAATTTGTCATTGGGACTCTGGGCAGCTGCAGAGCAAGGGGCATTAATATTTTTTGCTTAATTGAATTTAATTTGGATTTAGTGGGACTACAGATTGCTGTATATGTTAAAGTTCTGTTTACAAATGGTTAACAGTTGTTTAAACGGTTAATTGTTATTTAGGTGTATATAACTGTGTTTAAAATCACACGGAAATGTGCTTACATGCACAAATAATATACCTTTTAGGGTTGTATCATGCTTCTGTTTGCTTAGAATATGTTAGCCTCTATACAGGTTATTTGTAAAGTGGCCAAACCATACAATATGACTAGCGTCTTCTTCTACTTATTCTACTCTTTATGGAGAAAATTTCAGTTAATCAGTAAAGCATCGGCCTTGAAGGGCTTACATTGGAGTAGAAATCCCAAGTCTTGAATTTGTGCTGTTCTGCCTGCCTTTGAAGATATGCGGCATTTTCAGAAAAACAAGAAGAGCTCTAAAAGTGGGTTTTTTACCTCTACAATTAGTCAATAGTGTTTAGGAGCCTGGAAACTGGAGTAGTGCTGCATATGTGCAGTATTTGGGGGGCCGGTTACCTCAGTGGGGGGCTGGTTAGCTCAGTCAGTTGAGCGTGGCACTAGCAATGCCACGGTCGTGGGTTCGATTCCCGTTTGGTCCCCATGTGTTGCCTGATCTAGTGGAGAGGTGGCGTCCCTGGTGGCAGGGAGGCTGGATTAAAATGATCTCTGAGGTCCCTTCCAGCTTAGGCCATTCTATGATTCTATGATATAAGACACTCTGCTCCCAAAGACTAACATTACAAAAGGAAGGGCCCTGTGCTCTGGTGCTTGGAGTGGGACTGGTGAGCTCTGAATGCACACTGACATTAAACAACAGAGGACTAATTTCTGAAAAATAGTGGCATTCTGCAAATACTGCTGAAATGCCTAACAGTAGATGAACGAGATACCATTCGGCTTGTTTAGCCCAAATTAGGGAATTTATGAGAAGACTTGCATCTATTGGAGCGGGAAACTAAAACAACATTGAATTTCTTCCATCTTTTGTCAGTAATTGTCCCTTTGCCCTCAGTGGGACTGTACTGAATTTTTGTCAAGAACAATATTCTGCAGTTAGTGAGGTAAGACAATGTTTAAAGTGGGGCAGAAGCCACTTTGGACCTAAAATGTCCTTCAAAATGAAGCACCTTTCTTTTCAATAAAATTCTGTCTGACAAAAGGAGATTTTAGATCAGAGAGGCACTCTGCACTGACCCTAAACAAGTCCTGTCACAATCTCTACAGCAAAATGGGTTTTGGTCCATATAACTGAGTGATCTATTTTGGTCTTTACATTTTTATATACTAGTTACCAGTAGACATTCCAGTTAATGTCACTCAGTACTTCCTACTGCCACTTCTTGCTTTCACATGATTATAACTTTACAAGTCATGGAGTTTTACCCTGTTTTGTCTTTGCTGCAAAGCAATTTTATTTAAAAGTTGCTAAGTGGCTTATAGCCAACACGATTATATTCATTAGTGCTCACAACTTGCTAAAATATGGAACAAAACAGATTAATTTAAATATCAAAAGAGGAAATAATTGATCTAATTCTGATGGTTCCCTTGGTACTTCAGTTGATGATTTTAGGATGATAATTTCATCATCAAATGTGGCAAAATAAGGTAGACTTCTTTTGAAAAACTGGTGAAAGAGTTCATACAGATCTTTGGTAGGGAATTATGCACTAGGTGTTGTGCACCTCTCAGAGAATTTCTTCTATCACAGTGGGACATATTCAGTGTCAGTTGCAACAGGAGAGAATCAATGCATAAATTATTTAGGTCTATTAAGTATCAAATTAAGAATTGTCAATATTACCAATATATGTAAATTTTCAAATAGTCCTGCCAGAGGCGTAAAATTTTTCATTGATTTCACAACATTTTAATTGGAAAGAAGCATTCTGCACAACCAATTAATCTGATCAATTCACTAGCAGTGAATATTTTCGGTGACACAGTAGCATAGCACTTAACTTTTGCTCAGTCAAGGACTAGGAGATGAGAAAATGGCACTTCAAAGAAAAATCCTTCAGTGCTAGGTGTGTACCTTATTTCTTGGCTCTTCCTCAGCAATGAAACTGAGTCATTGGTCAATTCACTCTCATTGTGTCATTTCTTAAATTTTCTTTCATTCCTTTCATCCCTTTCTCTGAAAAAATGTACAGTTCAGCTCTGAAAGACTCCTCCTTTAGTATTTCTCCTTCACATTTGATCAGGTGGACACAGTATTGTAAAAGGATATCAGAAGCCTTATGTTCACCAAGGTGCTTTTCCAGGGTGGTTTTGTCATTGTAGCTACACCCTAGCTCAAATAGAATTAGCAAGTTTCAAGTCAACTTAATTAGACATTGGATAATAACGTGCTGAGGGGAGAAGTGATTACAATTATTTTTTCATGTATTGATTTATAATTTATGCCTCAGTTCTAAGGAATCAAAAAACTTTCTAAGACTGCCTTTTTTCTCAGACTCTGAAGATCATTAAGTGCTCATAGTAGCAGTGGACACTTAAAAAGGATGCAATCAAGTAACTCCATCTATAGTTGATGGTTGCTTGGTGCGTATGTCTTTCTCTTGCTATGGGAGAGCCTTCCTGTTGCAGTAATGATGCTGGTATTGGTTCCTTCACAAGTGAAAGGAAGAGCTTGCCTCTGCCCTTGTGAACTCTTCCAGGAACGGATGGGGGACATCTGGAGGGTGATAGTCCAGTCCCACAGGCTGGCTACGTGTGAATGAGAGCAGAATCTGCATTTTGGACAAGGAATTCCTCCTCTAGGCTTTGTAAGGGACTTCATAATCCACATTTTTAGAAAGACTGAACTTTTCATGACTATGTTCAGTCCCATTTTCTATGAAGCAAATGTTATTTTGATGAAGAAGTTCAAAACCTCCAGTGCATAGAAAGACTATGTAAGTGGTGCAAGGTGACAAGACAACATGATATGAAGTCTTAAAGTTGCAGCTGTCTTCTAGATATCAAATAATTGATTACTGGTTATACTCATTGGTTGCATGTAAGATCAGAGGGGTTCCCCTTGACTTTGCAGCTGTACAGATCACATATGAGAAGGTTTAAGTTTTGACAAGCTTATAGATAAAGCATAGTATCATAGAATGCCTTAGGTTGGAAGGGACCTTAGAGATCATCTAATCCAACATCCTTGCCGTGGGGAGGGATGCCCTTAGCTAGACTAGGTTGCTAAAGTCCTCGTCCACCCTGGCTTTGAACATCTCCAGGGAGAGGGCATCCACAACCTCTTTGGGCAATCTATTCCAGGGTCTTGGCACCCTCGTACTGAAGAATTTCTTCCTAAGATCCAATCTAAATCTATTCTCCTTCAACTTAAACCCATTTCCCCTTGTCCTATCACTGGACACTCTTGTAAAGCATCCTTCTCCAGCCTTCCTGTAGGTTCCCGTCAGGTAT
>NW_009729175.1:20194-46884 GCF_000703405.1 Apaloderma vittatum | reverse complement strand
GGAGTCTCCTTCTCTGGAGACATTCAAAATACACATGGATGCGTTCCCATGTGACCTGCCCTAGGTGATCCTGCTCTGGCAGGGGGGCTGGACTAGATGATCTTTCCATGTCCCTTCGAACTCCTAGCATTCTGTGATTCTGTGATTCGGTGATTTAGCAGAGGCGTTGAACTAGATGATCTCTAGAGGACCCTTCCAACTCTGACAATTTTGTGGTTCTGTGAGCTGGTACACACATTTTTTCCTCTTATTGCCAGCTGGCTACCTCTTGACACAGAATTGAAGTTTTGCTGTTAGCGTACAAGTCATGACTTCTCACCTCGTTCTAGGAGATACCCCTCTACTTCACACTTCAGTCTTCAAAGCCATTCCCGTCTTTCTATACACTGCCCCATTACCACTAACACAGTGTCAGTGGTTCTTCACCTTCTGCCATCGGTGCATTTTTTCCAGGCATGCTATATTCTGTTCAACAAATTATTCCTTTAGGATTAGTGAAATACTTCCCCTCACTCGCTGCTCTCTCATTGCTGTCTTTTCTCAATAGTCTGTCTCTTCCTGGACTAATCCTCCTTCACTATTATTTTATTAATTACATGACATATCGTGTATTTTACTGCATTTATCTCATCAAAGAAAATTATCAGGCTAGTCTGGCACAATCTAAGCATAAACACCTGGGAGTCTTATTCTCCACTGCATTAATCTCTATGCCTTTTGATAGAAACTTTTTCTAAACTCTTCCATGCTTCTGAGATTGAATTAATGGGCCTACAGTTGCCAAGAATTTTTTTTTACTATGTATTACTTTTAATACA
Source organism: Apaloderma vittatum (assembly GCF_000703405.1). Classification (NCBI taxonomy): domain Eukaryota; kingdom Metazoa; phylum Chordata; class Aves; order Trogoniformes; family Trogonidae; genus Apaloderma; species Apaloderma vittatum. The sequence goes on along the minus strand of NW_009729175.1, from coordinate 46,066 downwards.
TTTCTTTCCAGTCACATAGTATCACTCCGAAATGAAGGTTTTGTTAAAAGCACTTGCCGCGACACCTGTAAGGTATCATGACAGCACTTTCAAAGTTAAGAATGGAAACATTTTTGTTCCAACCTATGAATGCACCTATCCTTTGGGTTCTTCTTCTGTCTCAGTAGCCCTAACCCTCACTCCATGGTACTAACTCTGTTTACCATCTTGCCTTTATCTCACTGATAAACTTTAATATCACTATCTTCTCTGAAAATGTGAAGATTTTAATTTTGTTTTCTTGGAGTCACACTTAATATATTTACTTTTCTTCCCTCCCTCACTGCAAGTTTTCACCAGAAATTCTAGATTTTTCTCTCTTCATTTATACAACACAAAAACATTTGACAAAAATTCCACACAAGAGGATCACACTATTGTCAACCCAACCAAAAGGCATATTCATTAATGTCAACTGTTCTGACCAACAAAACATACACAGCATATTAACTGATTCCTACTTTAGATGATGTGAGGAAATAAATCAGCTCTCTAATGACAAAAGAATTTATTAAAGTTCAGAATTAGCAGAGCTAAACTTGGCCTTGCTATAGAAATTTACAGAGAAAACAATTAGTCTAAGTGACAGTTGTCATTTGAATATTGTACAAAAGAGAAAAAGGAAAGGCCAGAAAACTGAAGCAATCCCACACAAATCAGGCAGCCAACCAAGGAGCAGGTTGGCTGAAATCTAGATACAAAATATGTATGAAGAATAAACAGATGGAATACCTATTTATGCCATGGAAATGAACCTTCAAACCAAAAAGTGGAAGTACTGAATGTCTTCTTTGCCTCAGTCTTTTCAAACAAGATGAGCTTTCAGGAATTCCATGTCCTAGAGGCCAGGGGTTAAGGTTAGGGCAAGAAAAATCTACCCCTGGTGGAAGAGGATCAGACCTGACACTATTTAAGCAAACTGGACCGTGGCACCCGATGCCATGAGCCCATGAGTGCTGAGGGATCTGGCAGTTGTCATTGCACGACCACTCTTGGTCATCTTTAGCCAATCACGGTGACTAGGAGAAGTGCCCAAATACTAGAGGAAATATCACCTGCATCTTCAAGAAAGGCCAGAAGGAGGACACAGCCAACTACAGGCTGGTCATCCTGACCTCCATCCATGGGAAGGCAATAGAGCAGCTAATCTTGGAAAGCATTTGCAGGCACATTAAGGATGAGAAAATCATCAAGACTACTCAGCATGGCTTCACTGAGAGGAAGTCACTCCTGGCCAACTTGATGAACTTCTATGACGAAGTGACTGACTCGGTAGACGAGGAAAGAGCAATGGATAATGTCTATCCAGACTTCACTAAGGCCTTTGAAGCTGTCTCCCAGGAGATCCTCACAGGTGAGCTGTTGATTTATGGGCTGTGAGACAGTGAGCTGGGTTGAAAACTGGCTGAATGGCCAGGTCCACATGGTGGTGACTGAGGCCAGTGACTAGTGGCATACCACAGAGGTCAATACTGGGTCCAGTCCACCTTATCATTTCCATTAAGGACCCGAATGATGAGGTAGAGTGTACCCTCAGCACATTTGCAGATGACACCAAACTAAGAGAAGTGGCTGATACACCAGAGGGTCATGCTGCCGTGCAGAAGGGCCTACACAGATAGGAGAAACGCCTCAGAGGAAGCTCATGCAGTTCAAGAAAAGGGAAGTGCAAAGTCCTGCACCTGAGAAGGAACAGTCTCAGTTCTGTGCTCCTCATAATGAGAGAGGGACATACTGGACAGAGTCCAGCAAAGGACCATAAAGATCATTAAGGTGTGGAGCATCTCTCCTATGGGGAAGGATGGAGAGAGCTGGGACTGTTCAACCCAGAGAAGAGACAGCTCAGGGAGATTGTGTATAAATATTTGTAGGGAGGGTGCACAGAGGATGGAGCCAGCTGTTGGTTTTGGTTCCCAGTGACAGAAGAAGAGGCAATGGGAACACACTGAAACACAGGAGGATCCATCTGAAGATTAGGAAACACTTTTTCACTGTGAGGGTGATCAAGCATGAGTACAGGCTGCCCAGAGAGGTCATGGAGACTCCAATCTTGGATATATTAAAAATTCATGTTGATACAGTCCTGAGTAACCAGCTCTGGGTAGGCCTGCTTGAGCAGGGGGTTTGGACAAGATGAACTGCAGATGTCTCTTCCAACCTCAACCCTTCTGTGATTCTGTGTTTAGAGTAATGACCTTAACTCTATACACCAGAATGGAGTGGACTGAGTCAGTTTTTTGACAATTAGCATGCGTAGAAAATTCACAGATTAATTATATCATAATATACTATTTGACAACTGTATGATCAAATCCATGACTATGTGTGGGAAAGTTTAGCTATTTGTAAAGTTGTGAGTGCCTTTGAAGTGCCTAAATATCTGCCTTTAAGGGTTTTTTTGTTTTATTTTTTTTAGGAGGGGTGTTTATTTTTTTTTTCTAGGCATGACATCATACAGTATGGAATATCCCTTTGGTCAGTTGAGGTCAGAAGTCCCATCCTCTTGCCCACCTCCAGCCCTTCCACAGAAGTTCAGTGAAACTGATGAATCCTGAATATTCTGATGAATTAATATTACTTCTTTTTTTAACTAAAATATTTTTTCCTTGTGTTTATGTGGCAAACCGCATCACATAATCTATTCCTTCTGAGAGAATATTCAACACCCAATGAGGAAGACAGAAGTGGTTTTCTGAAATCCATAGGTAAGTGATTTAAAATGTTCCTCTCAACTTGAACTAGTCTGTCTTAAGATCCTGTCCCAATTTTTCAGCCTGACAATATAGTAAATACTGAAAAAAATATTTTACAAAGATGGTAGTGTACCTGATGAAATATTAACTACACAAGCCCTTCAAAAATACTAGAAAACAGGAACTTTCAGCACAGATATTGCAAATCTGATGTTAAAGCCCTAAGTAATAATAAAGATAAAAGCAAAATAATAAAGCAGTATAACCAAATCTTGATTTATAATTTTGAAAAAATATTTTCACAAGGGGAGAATAAATCCAAGAATAACAAACTCCTGACTGCAGGAAGTGCTGCAAAGGCATCATGTTGTGCTGGGTGAATTAAAAAGAAAGTGAATACCTTGCCATGCCCTCGGGAAAAAGCTGTGGAGAAGGCTAACCCAAGCAGGTATAAAAGCATCAAGCAGCAGAACAACAAATTTAGCTCTGGAAGGGTGCAGAAAGCCTGCCACATCTGCTCAAGACAGTTTCCCTTTCTCATCTGAGCAGGAGCACGGGTTGGACTAAGCGATCCTTGAGGTACCTTCCAACCTGGTATTCTGTGATTCTGTGATTCACCCCTGTCTCAGGTGAAAAAGATCCTTCCTCGCCAGGAGAAACCCTCAGACCAACCATCCAACTCCTCTAGAACTCTGTAGAGTGTGCCAGTGAGAACATGTTGATATACTTATGCTACATTTTTATAATTTCTACAAATTCCTTTTCCACGGTATGAACTCATGAAGCTTTAGACATTGCCTTCTTCTAGACATAAATGTCTTCATATACATCATAAAGAAATGGATCCTAACAGTGGTAATTTCATTTTTTACATTAATTTTTCCTTTCATAAATTTTATTATTTTCTTTTCATAATTCAAAATTTACTTCTGTGTTCCACGTAGGAAAAATTGCCTTCCTTACAGAGCTGTTTTACATGCATTTCTATTAAAAAAGAAAACAAAATAAAGAGCTGAACCAGATGCTATCTGTCGTTATACTAACCCAATCTCAAAAGAGAAACAGTATCAAAGGCATAATTCAGAGTGCTGTTCCTTTTGTTGAACTTAATTGCAGTGAACAATAACATAGGAAAATAGACAAATTAAAACTCCCATGTCCCCACTGAACTGCTCTCTTATGCTCTGAATTTACTTTATATGGGTAAAAAAAAGGGGTTCCCTCCTTGAACACAGGGACATTGCTTAATAATAGTGCATATGAATCATACTTTTTGTTACTGCTCGGTAGGTCAGGACAGCACTGATGTAAGCCAAGTGTTTGTCTTGTGTTTCGTGTTCTAATACTAAATGCCAGGACAAAAATACCAACAAAAGATGCAAAAAAAAATTTGCAGAGATTTATGAACACTAGCAAAAATTCTGAGCCACTCTTCCTGGAAGAATTAACAATACAACACACAGCATGTTGCAGAGCACAAAGGAAAAGGTTATATAATTTACAAGATTCGAAACACAACGTTTAACTGGGCCAAAAGAAAAGTTCAATAACTAGCTTTTCATTTCATACTTATTCCGTATTAATGAAGGTAAAATAAGCAGTTCAGGTTCCTCTGTGAATTCATACAAATGCTAAACGACTCCACTGATCCCTAAATTGTTTCAGAAATTAACATAATTCAGAGAGGGATGCTTTATAACTGAGAACAGGAAAAAAAAAAGTGTGGGTTCAGCTTTATGTATGTCTTCAGTTAAGTTAGAGAACATATATGTTAAAAAGTGAGTGCCTTATGAACAGCAACTCAAAAGTCTTAGTGTGTAACTTGCACGCACTGTGGGTTTTTTAGAGATAGTTCTGTGTTTATGAATTATTTGCTTTAAGTATGTTGATTACATATCACTTTAAAGTGGTACTTTAAGAAAAGCTGAACAGCTAATTAAAATAAAATCACTTGAAACAGTGACCGTACATTTACAAGAGTGACCCACGGTGGTTTTGCGTAAAGTTGTTTACACTTTATTAAACAACAGCAGAACTGGCAACCGTTTTAAGTAGTGATTAAACATCGGTAAACATATGTTACTCATTCCCTTCCCCCAGCTGAGCAGGATGGCAGTTGGTTTGTTCCTGGGTTCAGTCCATGCCCTCTTCACTTCCCATTTTTAGGCTCAGGACATTTGTTTTCCTTCTCAGAGCAAGACGGCTGGCAAATCTGAGGGTGCAGGACAATTAGGGTAGGAAGGGATGAAGCACGGTGGTGCACAGCCCTCGGTGGTCCCCACAGCAGAAGTGAGTGGCCAGGGACAGCATCACATCCTCCTCACAGCAAGTCTCACCCAAATACCCAACCACGTGGTCTCCTCCAGCACAGTTTTTAACTCTGTTTCAATCACGCTGTACTTTATAAACAGTGTTTTGAGTGATACTCATCAATAAGTCATACTTGATTTTTATTTTTACCTATATAAGGAAAAATAGGGATTAAAAGGCTCTTAGCCCATTTAGTTTTATATAAAGATTCAGAACAATGTATCTGACATAATACCCTATAAAGCCAGTTCCCACGAGCTCCAATCTGGGACAAAGATGCACACTGCTTAGTCATTCACTACAGAACACAAGACACACCTCCCGAGTCCCTCTGCAAGATCTCAACAGCACAACACCTTCGCTGCAGTGGTGCATACAGAAGATGAAAAAGCCTATTTTTAAAGCCATCAAAAATATATTGAATCTTTTCCAGCTTCAAGCACCCAGACACAGGTCAGGGCAGCCTGAATGTGATGATTTGTCAGGTTCAAAACAAGATTTTCTGATGGAAGTTGACTTTCTATATTAGAATCTGCCCAGTGTAGAATTTAGTTTTCTGTCTAAAAGGTCTGACTAGACATCAGCCAGATCTGCCATAAAGATTAGCTGGTTCTAGAAGTTTATCAGGTTCGATCTATATAATGCTTAAGGTTTATATTGGCTAACAAGGGAACTTTTCACTTCTTCCGTTTCTGGATTAGGTGGTTGGGTTTTTTTAAAGTTCAGGTGTAAGTTTCCTGTAATAAGTGTACACAAATTTGACAGCAAGAACATTTACCACCTCTAAACTGAATTTAGGATCCTGTCCAGCATCACCAATATATGATGTTGAGTAAATAAAATTACTGCAAGGGAAACACATCTGTTAACTCCTGCTGTTTTACGTACAGAGTTAGAAGAAGTCAGTGCCTCATACCCTATGGTCAATGGCCCATGCCTCTTGGTGTTTAAGAGGCTTTGGGACAACGTCCTTAAAAATATGCTTTAACTATTGGTCTGCCCTAAAGTGATCAGGCAGTTGGACTAGATGATCATTGTAGGTCTCTTCCAACTGGAACCATTCCATTCCATTCCATTCCATTCCATTCCATTCCATTCTTTGATCACTCGCCAGAGCCGAGATGCTGGCTGTAAAAATTTACAGCTCTCTTTCTGCCTGCGTGCCTACATTAGATTTCCCCTCTGTAGGAATCACAGCACAGGGTAGGGAAGAGTCACCATAGATTGGTGTCAGGATGCAATCAGGGTGCCCCCTCAGTTAATATTTTAAGTATGGTAGCAGGGGTCTCCCATGCCTCTCTATATGGCTAGCCAATGGTGAAGGATATCAATTCGTTTATCTTTTTAAAAAAGAAATAACTGAGGTGTATTTACAAACACATAGTCTCTTATGGCTTCACTATGCTTCAGTAGCAAACCTCTACCTAGAGATTACTCCCTTTATAGTGGTCTGGAGATCGTGAGGGACTTTTCATTTTATTCTTCAGTTAAAATGTGATAGGCTAAACAAAGCTCAGAGGATCATGGAATGGTTTGGGTTGGAAGGGACCTTAAGCACCATTTCATCCCACCTCCCCGTCCTGGGCAGGGACCCCTCTGAGCAGAGCAGGTTCCCCAAAGCCCCGTCCAACGTGGCCTTGGGCACTGCCAGGGATGAGGCTGCCACAGCTGCTCCAGGCAACTGTTAATGTCAATATGAGTCATGTTTACAGAGTTAGTGGCTGCATAAGCAGCTCAGAGCACAGGTACACACAAAAATGTAAGAAGAAACAGAGGTTTTTCCCAAGAAAAAGTAGAGGTTTATGTATAGAAAACAAGACCTTCAAAAGACTACAGGATCTGTATTTATATATTGGTTGCAAGGCCTATTCTAAGATGAAACCGGAGGTACTATGAAAGAATATTTAGCTGGAACAATTCAAGTTTTGCCAGAAGCTTTTAAGATATGAAGAGAAATTTACTTACTAAAAAACAAGCACTCTCAAGGGCTAAGAAGCAAATTCTCTAGTTCTACTATTATTTGCAACCTAGGATATTAAAGAAATGCTAACCTTATGTAAATATTTGTGGCAATCGTTGATCCAGATTCCTTTTAAACATCAAAATACGGCCCAGTGATCACCAGTTCAGTGATCAGTACCATCAGCTGCGATACAGATATATTTAATTGCTGCTTTCTCTGTGCAAATGGCTTCATAATTACTGAGCAGAAGGCAGTTTCTCTCCCTAACAAAAACAGAACACAGAACCTTTGGATTTTGTTGTCTTAATGGAAGGATTGACTTTTGAACCCACAATAATCAGTGTGAATTAGTAAACAGCATAGGCTATAACAAGCAGTAAAGATTTAAGATGGTTCCACTTGAAGGCAGGACTTTACGGATGCCTGCAATAAAAACATCACGAGCATGCCAGCTGATGTAGATTATCAAACAGCGTTAAATAATCTCTTAGTAGTCATGGATTATCTGATCTGTACAGACTCATTTCATCTGTAAACAAGTGGGGGAAGGAACTGGGTCACTAGTGCTCTGAGCAGTAACTTAGATTGAAAAGACAAAAAGAGAAAAATGCATTAAATATGCCAAAAAGATAGGATCCTAGAACTGTGACTAACCTAAAGCAATAACATAGATTAGCTATTAAGTGCAACTTTTAGTACGCAAACAGTATTGTAAAAATAAGTTCCAGAGTGTGGTTCAAGAATTTATAGAATTTAGAAGTTGTACCCTGCTGCCCCGGACTTTGTTCAGGGATACAGACTGAACTGCTTTTTCAAACTCAAACATTGAAAATTCCTTATCTAGCTAGAATCTGTGCTTTGTGATTCTGCAAACACATGAAAACAAACTGCAGAGAAAGTAACTTTTTCCGAAAATAACTGTTATTCTAATCATCTTCACGCAAAAGTTATTTAAAATAAACTGATGTTTATTCTGGAATAGAGCATCTGGGTTTGAAACTAGTCTGAAAAATTGCTCTGTAATGCCTACTTCATTCTTTTGTTATTTAGTGGCTAGAAGTTTTGGTGAGCACTAGAGAATATAATGTTTTCTGTAACAGTTTCTCATAGTTTCTCATGTATAACGAGAATGCAGAACACACTGACTTCTTTGTCTGAAGTGGGCTTGCAGATAGTAGTCAAAATCCAGACAGTAAAATTTCTAAAGCTATAAAGTGATTCAAGTTTAGTTCTTTAAAATAACCTCTTAGATGTTATTAAAGGGACTTCCATTAAAACAGCAATGTAGACATATATTTTGTATTCAGATTAAAAAAGGACTAAATAATAACTATATTTTATCTAGCAAATTAGATGGCTATGCCCAAGCCTGGGCTTTGTAACTTCATATGATCTAATTCCTATTTCTTGGCCAGTATCTTGTCAATAGAACTTCAAGCACACATTCTATACTGCCAGGTCAGCTGCTTTTTGCTTGTTTGTGTCTTAATTATTCATAATTTGAAATTTTAGCTTGGTAAACTAGTACCAGGGAACCCTGGGAAAGAAGCACTTGAACATGCTTCGGGCACCATTACCTATATTTATTATCACACTTCTTAGCTTCAAACTTCTGGTGCACAATTATGGAATGTCAGAATCAATTTGTTGAGAGTAGCTGTCCCTTTACTCAGAGTAGAAATAGAAAGGTTTGCTTTCCATGTTTTAAATTCACCTGTTACATTTTCCATCAACACATAAAATAAGTCAAGTAATCCATGAAAATGTGGGGAAGAAAAATGAGAAGTGAGACAGACTTTTCATTTCACAACACTGCAAATATTTCAAAACTCTTCTAACTGTAAAAATCCTCAAGCAGTGTATAGGAATTAAAGAGACATTTAATTTGTCATACCCAAAGCTCAGCCAACAGCCAGTGATCTGGGCTCATGATATCCAGATACAGCTAAATTTTAAGCACTGCAGATGTTCAGGGAGGTTGGATTAAATGATCTCTAAGTTGCTGCCAGCCTAAGCCATTCTATGATTCTACGATTCTATGATTCTGAAGCTACAGAAAGAAAAACACATTATAACTTTCAAATGCTGTCCCGAGAAGGGAGTACTAGTATCCTTGTGTACTCTCTTTTATTTGTACTTCTCTAGCTGAGTCTTTCCAACAGTTTTAATGTTAATAGTTTTTGATACGTGCAATGGTCACAGGACAGACTGTCGATTCATGTGCTTCTGCAGGGAAGCTTTGGGCCATGGGCTCACCTCTCTTACCTTGTACAGATCTCCTCGGTCCATAACTCTTTAAGCTGCATCCCTGGGCTTTTACTGAAAACAACCAAAACATCCCTACTCTATCATGCTTGAACTCAAACAGAAATGCACTCACTAGTAACTAACTCTCCAGGAAATCTATTGACTAGATTGGAGTTGCAAATACAGCAAGACAGAAAGACAAGAAACAACTCATAGGTTCCTGAGACATGTAGTCATTCTCAAAGGAGGAGGAGATCCAATGTCCTGGGGCAAATGGGAAAAGTAAAGAGGTGGGGCACTGACTCTGTTATCCATCAAAAACTGCATATTAAGGTGGGACCAGCTGATAACGCATTTCTGCCTCTGGCACTTTCCTCTGCAGATGATGCATATGCTCTAAGTTGCTTTTAAAATCCTCTCCTTTTCTGATATACTTCATTTCCTTGCCCTGATGATGATGGTGGTGGTGACTTAAGGCAAGTCTCATGCCAGATTTAAGGGCACATTGGCAAGTTCATTCCCACAGTATTTGAGTCAGCTGTGCAGATATGGAACAGGCCACACACAGCACAGGGTCTGAAGGTAAAATAATAGATGACTTAAGGGATAGAATTGACCAGTTAATAAAGAGGCCTTACAGTAGCTGCAAGAAATGAACTTGAAGTACTACAAGAATCCAGTTTAGGGTTTACCCTAGCAGGGAACACAGAGAATAGATCCTGCACTAAAGGAAATCTTCAGCATTCAGACAGAAAATCTGTGTTTAAAGTATATTTGACTAAAGCAAAAAGGCCTTTGTGTGCCTGGACTGCAAGGAGGTGTGGGACAAACTGACAAGTCCAGATCGATCCTTCAAATCCCTCAGGTAAAAAGGCATCTGGAAAAAGAGACAGAAGCTATAACTTTCTCAAGAAGCATGAATTTCTACTACTGCATGAACAAGGCAGCTCACGGCTACTGGGGAACTTTCAAGATTTCACCTGAATGAGGAAAACAAACATATTGCATCAGAGTATGGTTTAAATTGCAATCTGGGTCTATTTCTACAACCTCAAGTTACAGGAATATATTTTTAAATTAGCACAGTTCTGTCATAGCCCATTTTGAAATTATACAGACCTTACGTTGCAAAGATTCACCCTGAGGGGCAGACAGGTGAAAATGGGTCTGCACAGGCTTCCTAGCAGTGCCAATCCAACTGGCTGGGCAAATAAGACCACCAAGAAAGAGACTGTAAGAAGCTTCAAGACTATTTTATTACTGCTAGACATCAGTGAGGAGGCTCTCGTAATGTTGCCACCTGATTGTAGAGATCAGACACAGCATGTAAGAATGCACAAGGCAGACAAGACAACCTTAGGGAAACCAGATTTGTGTTAACATTGAGCAGGATTTGAGCCCAAACATTTTTTTTTTCTTTTAAAAATAACCGCCACCCTGAAACAAACCCATTATGTGACAAATTGAAAATTATTCCTGTTTTCTTAACCCTCTCTTATTTGTTATTCAGAAAGATGAACTTCCAGTCTTGACACAGATTGCACTTATTGCAGCAACAAGAATGCCACTGAAGGGAAGGGGGAATAGGATGGAGACTGAATGAGGCTCCTGGTCTCCGATTCTTGTTTTCTTCTTTCTCCTGTAAAGGTTGAAAACTGAACAACTTCTGCCACATGTCTCTATGAGATCATCTCCAAGCGTTGCAGGCAGCACTCAAAACCCCTCCAGACACCCCAAAAGTCTGTGCTGCTGACGGTACCAAGCCCCCTCCCACTGACCATGTCACCAACGAGCCTGTGGACACGAGCTGGCCTCTGGTGGGTCGAGTGGCTGGTCCCAAGAGGGGACGTTTGTCAGGCAGGGAGCAGACGCCTTCCCACCATGTGTGTCCCCATCCCCAGCACATCCTCTCCTAGAGTTTTGTTCCCATCCGTGGCAGAACTGCCTCTTGGCAGCTCCTCTGATTAACTAATAGCTAATAGACATTGCAGTACACCTTTGATAAAAAAGTCACGATCAAAGGCTGAACACTAGCCTTTTTTAAGTGCAAGTACTTCAGATTGGTTTATTTTAGTTGTAACATTAGTTATTTACAAATTCTTCTGGCTTTAGTAGTGAAGAAGCACTACGCCCCCAGCCACTTACAATTAATCCATTGAAACTGCATTTAATAATTCTAATGACGTGATCCACTGACCCTACTTTGTAAGAAAAATAAAAAACCATTCCTAATCAGGCAGTAATTTTAGAACCATCTTCTGTTTCGTTGTGTCAGATTGAAACCAGAGTAACTGGAAACATTTCAAATTCATTTCCAAATGAACTTCATTGCACAAAAAATTACTTTCATATAAGAAAGTATTTCACTGGTGATTAAGATGCTGTGGAATTTTTAGGCTCAAAATCAATGTCTTCTACTGTACCTTCTAGAACAGTAAGGAAAGCTTGTCATATAAAATGACCATGCCTTTTTTTTTTCTTAATCATAATAAAAGTGATATCCAGACCATTTAATATACCATTAGTTGACTGACAAAATAAGTTGCAAAAAATAGAAAAGCTGCTGTATTGATATTTATATATTATATACATGTATATATATATTTATACATATATCATGCCATATTTGCAGGATATATACCATATAATACAGTGCAACGGAGAATTCTCTTCAAGCACTAACTCCGATACAGCATTCAGAGTGAAAGGAATAAATACCCACAGCTTAGTAATTTTTTATGGGATCATTTTAAACACTGAATATGCTTCTGCCACTCATGGCCCAGAGACCAATTTTTTCTTTAATAGGACAAAGTTAAAGGACATCCAATTTAAGTTTTTAGGAAGAGCTATTTGTGAGCTGAGAGCCGCCTAGCCCAGTTTGCATTCCTTCCCTGAGGTGACTGCAGCTCCTCTGCAGCTCTGTCGCTGTGAAACTGAGATCTGTTCACATCCAGCAGGTCCAACACAATGTGTGTTTCTCACAGATGTGCGGGAATTCTGCAGGCAGAAGAAGCTGAGGCAGAAAACAGAATTCTGAAAACCGGCTTTGAAGAGCACATGCGTAAATCACATTCCCAAGGAAAACAGGCAGAGCAGAATGGCTTTGTGTATGGGTGTATATATCAGAAGGCAAACACCCTCTCTCTTTAACTGATATTTCTAAAGCAATTAATCACATTTACTTTCAAGATGTGAACAAAAGCACTTTTTCTGCAGCCTCTTTTTTCTAGGAACACGGTATTGTCCTCCTTATCTTTTATTGCAAAACAAGCCGAACACAAAGAACGTTTGTCTTAAAGTCACACATCTCTAACCTGTCTCATTTTAGAGATTGTTTCTGAATTTAGCCTCAACGTTTTTCTTGTTCCTACAGAAACAGGATTGTTTTTGCTGTGACCAAGTACTTCAAACACTTCCTATGCTTGACTGTCCTAATAATAGCAAATGCTCTCCTCAGACTCCTCCCATTAAATTAATCAACACTAGAAGGTCAAATGTGCATAAAGTAGCTTACGCACATTAATATATTAACTGAAACGACCTCACCACCACGCGTTTTACTTTTCTGTTTCTTCTTGATGTGTTCATGCATTCAGTTGCTATCACTGAAATCTCCTGAACTCGAAACTTGGGTTGATTCCATGCCACTTTCCACGCTGCCTTTGGGGTTGAACCTTTGCTTCTTGAGAGCAAAGCAGAACTGAATTCTCTCATTTCAAAGGAAACAACTTGATTTCCTCAGTTAACCTCATCTGTTAACCTTAACTCTTCCTCTCGGCACACCCCCCGGGCTGCCATCCACCTCCAAAGGCTGCAAATAGCTCCAATGTGTGTCCCCAGGACCCTCGGTGCAGTGAGGACAGGCTTTCTGCCATGCGTGGCCATCACCCATGTTGCATAAGATCAGATGTGACTTCGTTTGCCTTCTGCTTTAAGTCAGCAGAATATGAGCTAGCCCCACACCAAAAGCTGTACAGCCTGGCGAACGCCGTGCAGTACTTCAGAAAGTCGGTCTTGCTGAGATGCTGAGTCTCGCATTAGTTTGAACACAAAGCAAATCCAACTGCAGCTAAACAGTTTTTCTTCAGGGCTGGCTTAAGTCCAGCTTGAAGCATGAGAAGTGTATACTTAGGTCTGCCAGGAGAGGACTAGACAGGCATACCCTTGCTCGATGAATAAAATGTCACTGGATGAGATTCAGTTCATATGCCTTTTTTTTTTTTTTTCTTGCATTGCACAGCCATTCGGTTGGGAGTTCATAGAAAAGTATTGGCCAAAAAAGTAGGGTTCTGCTGAAATTTCCCAGCACTTTCAGGTTTCTGTGATGGGCCCTTTGAGCCACTGGACAATGGGAAAATTTACCCTGAGCCAAAGGCATTTGGTGAGGTACTAAACTTGCAAAACCCATCCAATTAGTTAAAAAATGCACAAGCTAAAAATGTTTGCATATTAGAAGACTTATCTAGTTTCTCCAACTGTGCTGGCTGGTATAATAAAAGATATTATCTTGTCCTACAAATTTTGCTGTGAGCAAACTGCAGCTACAGCAGTATTACTGCATGAATCATACTATAATTTAGCGTATCTTATGAACGTGTGTATCTCTGCTTTTTATTTGATTGCATGTACATATGCAGCATGAAAATAGAGAATCAGGGAAACAGATTTAAAGCCCCAGGTGTACAGCCTATGCCAGGCTGAACCTTTTCTACACAGACTCAGGTCCCTCACTGCAGATTTTCCTCCACTTCCCTGATCTGCCCAGAGCCAGCAACCAAGCTCAGAATCTTATCTGAAAGCAACGTGAAATTTAAAAATGTAAGTTCTACTTCTCACTCCATGTGATCTGTCGTTTCAACCATTTATAAGTATAAATTAATATCGGAAAAAATTTTACCACGTTTTTGTGCCTTGAGCACAAACGCAAAGTCCTAAGGTTATAAAAATTAGTATCTACGCAGAACAAATGAGTCCAATGTTCTATTTATATGTCTTTCCACAGTCTCAAACTTCTTTTACGTGATACTTTGCTGTTATCTGCAGGATATTGCAGATACCGATGTGTCTGCTTAAGATGCAGACTGCAATACAGGGTTTAATTTCATGCCCCCATTAGGTAAACTAATTGTAAAGAGAGTCCACATAGAATAGTTACAAAAACCCCACATGAGTGAGCAACATTCTCCTGAACCTTCAGACAGGAGCGTGGGTAGAGACTGCCTCTCAGTGGGCAGAGCTGTGCGGTGTGAAAATCACCTAATTAAGTGGAAATCCCCCATAATCATTCGTGTTCTAGGGCTTTTTTCACTACTCAAATTAAATAAACCTGAATGGAGGTTGCCATCAAGCGTTTCCCAAGAAATGCAGCAATTCATGTGATTTACTGCACTTTTGTGCCCTATCACGCTTATCATCAGTGGAATTCCTGTACTTAAATTGCAAGAAGCATTTCCAGGAATAAAAATTACTTTCTTTTTCCTTTTTTTTTTTTTTCCCCAGCTGCAAACATTAAAAGTGACCTGTTCTTCTTATTAAAATCTACTTTGGTTAGTTCCATAACTGCTGTTCCCTTCCTTTTCTTTCTTTTTTTTCCCCCAGAAAAGCTGGATGTTAACAGGAGTCTTGAAAAGGTCACAAACTTATGACTTTACCAGGAAGATCAACTCATTCCCTTCTAATCAAGACTAAATAGCACTGCTGCTCTCTCAAAATCCCTAACTTGCACCAAATCTCTTTAAAAAGAACATTTGCTTTCATCAGAAATTACAAAGCTAAAATTAAAAAAAAAAAAAATAGACCCCTCAGGAGGAAATATTTAAATGAAAAACAGAGGCCAATCACTTCTGTAATATTCTGATGAGAGTCAATATGTGAAAGCAAAACCCAATTCCGAGGAGATTATTATGAGCTAAGTAAAGATCAATCAACTGTTTATTACCTTTGATAGCATACTCAGAGGTTTGAGAGAGTAATATATTTTATTTGCTGTGGAAATAAGCAGTTCAACAGCAATGTCATAAAACTGAGATGGATATTAATATATTTTTATAAATTGGCATTTGTCCCGTATCCATTTTAGTCTCTGAATTTGGACTTTTGTTTATCATAATTTTATTATACTAATCTCTATCTCTGTTCCAGAAATGCAGAAACCTGCAAACACTCAGTGTATCTTCTTCAACCTCATTAAACTTCTTATTCTCAGGAAGCAATCTGGCAAATATCTACCTTCATTCAGAGCAGCTTTTGGTTTTCATTATATTTAAACAAGGCAGAATGCACCCAATAAAATGGATACTGCTGTTTGCTTTGGGCTCTCACTAACTGATGCAGGAAGAGACGGCTGGCAGAGAGGCAGAAGGAGGAAAGAGGCATTAAGAAAAAGGTTAAGGGCGAAATAAAGTTGCAGGGGATCAGAGGAACATTATACTGAGAGTTTGCAATGCTGCATTTTTAGGAAGTCTGAATCAGAGCATAGGCAGAGGGGAAAAGTCATGGTGCACGACCCTCAGGAAGAGAAAATCCTTGACGCCCTCCTGTCTCCTCGAAGGCCAGATCTTTCTAGGCTCGAGACTGACTACAGGACTTGAATTTGAAAAGGAGATGGCTCATGTTCTTTGCACAGGACTCACATAACCAGTTTATGAATTGGCATCTCCCAAGAGGTTAGCAAGCCACGAAACTTGGAGAAGGATGTAGTTGTCACGCGGGCTCGCATTAGGACGTTGCTGCACAGTGAGATCGCAAGCTTTACGCTCCTAGAGCAATCAGAGAGGTTCCCCTTTCTTTTATTCTCCTAAAACCTCTTTCCCCTAGGCCTGAACTGACCCTAACAAAGGAATTCAGCCAGACTGGTGAGGCATGAGTCACAGGGGAAGCTGACTTGGGAACCAGCATTCTCTGGCTTCCTCTTTTCTCTCCCTTTTCCCACCGTCTCCCCTGATTTAAAGTTCTCAATCTCTCTTCTTCCTGATACCCAGCCTAAAAATCAAAGTATTTTATTAAAAAAATATATTTAGGAATAAAACCATCAGCTGGAGATACAGGAAGGAGCCTCGAAGAGGGAAGTCAGAAGCAACTTCAAATGACACAGAGAATTAATGTTGCTCATTTGAGGCACTGCACGAAAAAGGTTACCTAGCCCATAAAAACTATGATAATACACAGAAGCAGCACCACTGCATGTAATAATTTTTTTGGAGCTGTGAGAGTTACTTTTCATGTCTAAATTAACCCAGAAGAGAGTTTATTGTTAAACTGACTACCCTCCAAGAGAAAAAAAGATTGTTTGCAGTGTGATAGAGAGTTCAGAACTGCATTTCACCTTAGTTTAAAACCATAACAGAACTTCTCACCCATCAAAACACTATTAATTAATTGTTAGCTGAGTGACACTATAAGGTTTAATTCCCAATATGTTTTGTTGGTTTTTTTTTTACTCTGGTAGAATAACGTGGCAGGACAGGGAAGTAAAAATGCTGCCATGCTGACTGCAGCAGTGAGTCTGCACTTGGCATCTGTGCTCACCAGAGACGTGCCAGTTGAGGTATTTTTATACCACCATGTGTGAGATTGAAGGTATTTTTATTTGCGAATCTTTAGTGCTTTCTGTGGGAATCAACTGCCAGGTATCAGCCAAATTAAAATAGCCACTTGTCTTAAAATATTTCTGCCAGATTATCAGGTGGCTGTGTAATGAAATGTATTTTAAACTTTAAGTACAGAAGCAATATTATTAGCTTTACCCAGCCAGTACTTTTAAATGGTTTTTTTGTCACATGTCACTACAGAGAATTAATTCACTGCTGCAGGCTGCTTTGTCAGTTTTGAGATGCTGTAATAAATCTATCACAAAAGCCACCACACAAATACTTTATATGGTCTTAATAAGAACGTTCATTTTCTCGCCTTTTGAATTTCAGTATCCTTTTATTTGAGACTTAAGGCACGAAAAAGTTACGAAGACCAATTGTGAAGTACTTTGATACCATTTGCAAGCAGAAGGTGGAAGTGACAAGATTACTGACTGGTGGGAGGCATCACTTCTTAAAGAGAGGGCACCAGGTCTCAGTAGGTGGAGCTGTGGGTAGAAAAGGCTACTCCAGCTATCAGCAACAGACAGAAACTTACTCATACACAGAGAGGTTCAAGACTGCATTTTATCGGTGATTGGTGTAAACTCAAATATCTGAAGTATATAAGCAGGAGGAGAAGAAAAAGATCATATTTGAACACACTGTCTTTCATATCTGCTCATGATTAAAATGAAAGGAATGCTGCATTAAAAAAAAAAATTAAAAAATAGACTAAGTGCCAGAAAATTATTCCTGCAACAGAACATATCAGAAATCAGTATGAGATCATGGATGTACTAGTGCTGACAATTTTAGTATTAGATGGCTAGTATACATCGTTAAATAAGTGTGAATTTCAAAGTAATCATTCCTACAAGTATAATGTGCTGTTAAAGCTAGAACTTGGGCTTTTTTCTGCCTGAACATGCAGGCACTACCTCTCTCCCCCAGTGCACAGACATGTTTTCCTAATGTGCACTGAATACAGGTATTAAATTAGGAAAAGAAATGATAAGAGCAAATGGTGTTATTACTGACAGACAAGAGTTCATCCCATCTACAAATTCAGCTATGCATGGAATTCCTGAAATTCCAGAAATTATTTGCATGAAAGTGTGACTAGTTTACAAATACACTATGAATGTGAATACGTTGTGTTTTGGGTTTGTTGGCTTTTTTTTTTCTTACAGATTTACAAAACATGACCCATAGGTCTGCTGCCTTCTACATGACCCTCACAAATGGTAGATTCCTGATCACCATCTCCCCCTGACCCACACTTCCTACTGCAGGTAAGAATAGTTGTCACTTGCTGAAGAACAGAGTTTAGTGTGTCAGCGAGCACAACCTACTCCGTTTTGACCTCTCTGGTACCATGTGACCTGCAAATAAGTCTTAAATAGTGAATGTTCAGCAAAACTCTATTTCATTCCTGTCCTCATCCTAGTAAATTATAATTGTTCTCTTTTCTCCCTCTTTAAGAAGGGGAAAGGGGAAGAGTCCCTCTTGAGTCCAGCATTAACTAAACTTTCACAGTTTCTAATGATCATAGGTGGAGTTCATACAGAGGAATGTTGTTCAGGATAATTTTAAAATGATTTTCATAATTTTGCATGGGCTCACATTGGCATTTAATTTGTTTGGAGACAGGATACTGAGGCTGTTCCACTCATGAACTACCTCAAGTGTTCATTGCTGAAGGTGAAAGTATGGCTATGTTATTAAAATACAGACATTTACTGAAGCAGTTGGTATTTTGGGGGAGGTTTTTCTTCATTCCAGAGTAACTAATAGTAATAATAATAATAACAATAACAATAATAACAAGATATTCTGTTTGTGAACACAAAATTATGCTCCTTAAAAATAATTTCCTCCTCCCCTTTTTGCCCCTTTTTCCTTCTCTGGATAATGGGAAAGCTACCAGTGGAACAACTGGAACTGACCTTGCCTGTTTCTGTTTCAGCTGCAAACAAAAAACAAAAGTCTTCTTTCCTGCGGAAAAAGGATTGAAGCTTCTGGCTCCAGTGTAATTGTTTATAGCTCCCTAAGGTGTTCAGCAGCTCACTTCACTCCTTTGTAAATTTATATGTTCAAACAATAGGAGATACTTATATGTAAGCACCATATGGTTTTAGCACAGCAAGGGCTACTATAGGAAGAACCTTTCTGACTTTACGGTTTCAACCTCATTCTCAAGGGAGAGATTTTTCAAGAAAATAATTCAGCATTTCAGTGGAGGCTAATGTCATTATTAATTTACACAAAGGCATCATCAATAGTTTAAGAACTTTTTACCTACCCCGGTCAATCAGTAACAGATAAACCATATTACGAGGGGGAACTGTATAAGTGATTAATTCTAAACCTCACACAAACTTCTAAGTAGCACATGGAAAATTACAAAGTGTCTGCCCTGTGCTAAGAACTTAGCATTCTACCTACCATGGAAAAATCTAGGAAAATACACAAAAAAATAAGAGAGGGCTCTGCACACAGGCAGAATTTAAAACACTTTCAAGTAAACTCTTTCGAGAAACATAAAAAATAATAAATATATTTAAATTTACCTGTATTAAATTTAAAAGTGGCTATCATTATTTAAGGAACTTTGTATTACCATCTTAACCTAAAAACGTAGAAACAATTTAAAAACAGACAAAAGGAATACTTCTTACCCAAATACCAAACACGAATAACCCTTGAGAGACTTGAATTCCAGCAAGTTACTCTCAGGCAGACAAATTGCTTTTAAAGAGAAAATTTAACAGAGGATTTGAGTTGTTGTCAATGGGAAAAGATAATAAAGTTTAGGATAGGAATGCCTCCTCAGAGTGGAACTTCCAAAGAAAATCCTAATATCTAGAGAACTGTATTTCTATAAAAGCAACTCAGAATGTGGCATAGATCTTAACTCTGGTTAGTGTCTCAAAGAGAGCATGGGATTATAGAATTTGTAGACAAAATTTAGATTTTTTTTTTTTGAATATTCTTCTTTATATCCTTTTCATGTCAGAGTAAACAAAACATTGCACTGAATAGTACGGCTGTTCCAGGTTTGAATCCTGGCTCTGCCCTATCCTAGTGTAAGGACTCACAGAAGAGCAAAGATGTTTCTCTGCCTCTCACCTTCTCCATCCACAAAACAGAGATTTCAAGTAAATTTTTTTTTTAAGCACTTTGCGATGGGCTGTGAAAAAATGACACATAAGTATTACATGCTGTTGCTACGCTTATTTTTAACACCATCTGTCACTTGAAAGGATGAGACGTCATACTGGAGCCCTGCAGCTGCATTTCAGACCTCTACTGACCTAAGGCTACAAAGATTAATAAGTAATACCATAATTATGAATGGTGGTTAAACAGCAATCTAGATTCCAAAGCCAAAATATACAGTCCTATTCCATGTATATAAACTTGCCTCAAATTAAATAAACTAGCTTCAAAGGTCTACAAGACCAGAACTGAACTCTGTCACTTTTGCAGCCCACTTTATTTGAGAACTCTGTCCTTGATGTGTTAAAGTTCACTGGGCTACATTCACACTGTTTGTCATTAAACATTACATCTGATTCTGTGGAAAAAAAAATATTCTTTTTCTGGAATGCTACACCCTGTGCCAGGAGCTTACGATTTACAGCTCTACTGACACCGTTTGAAACATCAGCCTATAAAAAGACCAAGCGTAGTATTTTCTAGTGGTGTTTTCACTTCTGTTTTTCCTACCATAGCAATCAGAAGACATCAAGGCTTTTCTGCACTTGGAGGTTTTCATCTGCTAAGCTTAGCTTCATCATGTTGTTCGACTCAGGAGAAACCCAGCTGGCTGAAACTTTTGATGTCAACACATACGGTCATTTTTTTTGCCTAAAAGAGTTTTGACTATCTTTCCTATAGTCCCCTAGCCACCAGTGCAAAAAGTCTGTGCTGTAGTATCAAAGAAAAAGTATTAGTGTCACGAGTCATGGCCAGTATGGGACAATCATGTTAAACTGGATCAGAGGCTGGATGTTTTATTTGTGGAACGTGTTGAACAAAACTCACCTCAGGTCCTCCTAGTACACCTCTGGAGCTACCCATGATAGCGTTCTCAGTTCAGTCATTTTGAAGCTGCATGGTGTACAGTAGAATCAGGATTGATACAGGCAGCAGAAGGAATGGTCACACACTACGAGGCTCTCAGAGAGGGGGTAGAGAAGTGACACATTTTGGTGGCCAGTATGTTGTTGTCACTGGTAACCCTTGCTCTTGCTGAGCAATACCAGCAGTCCAGGAGGCTCAAGCATGGTTATCTTATTTCATTGCTGTTCGGCCCTCTACAGCTCTGTAGAGTAAGGATATTGAATATTTTCTTTATTTTTCTTTTGCTATCATGAGAAAAGGACTTTAACAAGTGACCTGTTAGTATCTGATCTAAGCACAACAGGTAAACAAGTGAGATCTTTCCATAAAGATATTTCCCACAGAGTTTGCCAACTCTAGATTTCCAATGGCTGGTCTGGATCAATAAAACAAAATGCTTTAGTTATACCCATTGGAAAATTTGGCTGAAATAAACATTTTGAGCACAATTTTCCTATCTTGGTATAACATCACCTGCCAATGAGAAAACGATTAACTAAAATTCTTTCAGAGAGTCCTGCTGTTAAACTAGAAATGCCACCTGGAGAAAATTAAGTTTAGCTGTTGTTATTCTGTAGAATGTTTATTCAATCGCAACTACAGCGGTTGTGTCACCTATCTGACACAAGAGCTGTTGTGTCCTAATGGCCATTTACTTGTGTGAAACTCACTAAGCAGGCAGAATCTAATTATTTCACAATGCAATAATAGGCACAGTGAGCTCCTCCATCTCTAAAAGTCTGTGATACTGTATTTTGGATTGAGGAGCCACAAGGTATCCAAGCAAAACTTATTATCCAGTTATGCCCTTTATTATTAAGCCAAAGATGCTAACTGCTGTCTCCTGCTTCTCTCCCTGTTTCGATAATTCCTTTCTTTCCTACTAGGTTGACTCACAGAAAGATGTTCTCTTCCAAGAAAACATTCATATACTCTATCCTCATCTGACTTTTAAACTCTGATATTCCATTACTATTTATCTCTATTTCACTGCTTTAAAATCCCTGATTTTTACTGTGATAAAAAGTATTAGTGTCACGAGTCATGGCCAGTATGGGACAATCATGTTAAACTGGATCAGAGGCTGGATGTTTTATTTGTGGAACGTGTTGAATGAAACTCACCTCAGGACCTCCTAGTACAGCTCTGGAGCTGTTTTACCAGGTTTTACCAATCCTGACTAAAGTTGTAGGAAAGCAAACTTTTTTTCCCTAGGATAGATAGAGTCTATACAGAAATGCTATATACAGCAGATAGATCCATTCTACTCTGGGGATGGATGAGAATCAAAGAGCTCACAGGTCAGGAGGGCAGGGACAGGTGACACCATAGTGGAGACCACCAAACTAGGAAGATCAAGTGGATGGGCCACTCTATAGACAGGATCAGCCTCATGTTCACAAGCTTTGGTCCTCATGGGCGACCTTAACTATTCCAGTATCTGTTGGAAGGACCACAGCCTAGGAGATTCCTAGAATGAATTGATGCTAATTTCCTCCTCAAAGTGATAGGGAAGCCAATGAGGAGAGGTGCTATGCTGGAACTTGTTCTCACCAACAAGGAGGGGCTGGAATGTGAAGCTCAAGGGCAGCCTCTTAAGGGCAGCCTTGGCTGCAGTGACTATGGAATGGTGCAGCTCAAGATTCTCAGGGTATTAAGGAGGGCACAGAGAAAGCTTGCTACCCTGAACTTCGGGAGAGGAGATTTCAGTCTCTTCATGGAGCTCCTTGGTAGAGTACCACGGGATGAAGCCCTGGAGGGAAGAGGGGTCCAAAAACCTGGTTAATATTCAAGATTCACCTCCTCCAAGCTCAGGAGTGTTACATCCCAACGTGGAGGGAGTCAGGCAAAAACAGAAGGAAATGAGGGAACCTGGTTACAAGGGACATGGAGAAGGCTGAGATACTCAATGACTTTTTTGCCTCAGTCTTTACTAGCAAGTGCTCTGGTCACACCACCCAAGTTGTGGAAAACAAAGGCAGAAACTGGGAGAGTGAAGAATCTCCCACTGTAGGTTCACTGTAGATGAGGTTCAAGAGCATCTAGGGAACCTGAAGGTGCACAAGTCCATGCAGCCTGATGGAACACATCCATGGGTCCTGAGAGAGCTGTGGATGAAGTTGCTAAGCCACCACCCATCATATTTGAGAAGTTGTGGCAGTCCAGTCAAGTTCCTTACTGGAAAAGGGGAAACATGACCTCACTGCTAAGAGGGAAAAAAGGAAGACCCAGAAAACTACAGGCCAGTCAGGTTCACCTCTGTGCCCAGCAAGATCATGGAGCAGATCCTCCTCAAAACTATCACAGAATCATAGAATTATTAAGATTAGAAAAGATCTCTAAGATCATGTTATGCTAGGGTACGTGGAATATAGGGAGGTGACTTTTGTCAGACAACACGGCTGCCCTTCGCTAAGGGCAAATCGTGCCTGACAGATTTTGTGGCCTTCTGTGATGGGGCTGCAGTATTGGTGGATAAGGAATTGGCTGGATGGTGGCACCAAGAGTTACAGTCAATGGCTAGATGTCCAAGTGGAGACCAGTGATGAGTGTTGTTCCTCGGTATTGACCAGAGCTGTTTAACACCTCTGTTGGTATCTTGGGCAGTGCGATCAAGGGCACCCTCAGCAAATTTGCTGATGACACCAAGCTCAGTGGTGAGGTTGACAAGCCAGAGGG
The DNA here is from genome assembly GCF_000703405.1 of Apaloderma vittatum. Lineage (NCBI taxonomy): Eukaryota > Metazoa > Chordata > Aves > Trogoniformes > Trogonidae > Apaloderma > Apaloderma vittatum. Next base: position 22,433 of record NW_009729175.1, on the reverse strand, counting down.
ACAGGATGACATCCAGAGGGACCTGGACAGGCTAGACATGGGCCCGTGTAAATCTTGTGAAGTTCAACAAGGCCAAGTGCAAGGACCTGCACTTGGATTATGGCAGTCCTAAACACAAACATAGGCTGGGGATGAAAGGATTGAGAGCAGTCCTGCAGAGAAGGACTGGTGAGTGTTGGTGAATGAAAAACTTGACACAGGGCAGCAATGTGCACGCACAGCCTAGAAGGCCAATCACATCCTGGATTGCATCCAGAGAAGCAAGGCCAACGGGGCAAGGGAGATTTTGCTCCTCTGCTCTGCTCTGGTGAGGCCCTACTTGCAGTGCTGTGACCAGCTCTGAGGTCCTCAGCCAAAAAAAAAGAAGACATGGATCTTCTTGAGCAGTTCCAGAGGAGGCCACAAAGATGATCAGGGTTAGGAGAACGTGCCCTATGAGAAAAAAGCTGAGAGAGTTGAGGTTATTCAGTTTGCAGAAGAGGAGGGTCTGGGGAGACCTTACAGTGGCCTTCCACTACCTAAAGGGCACTACAGGAAAGATAGGCAGGGACTGTTTATCAGGGAGTGCAACGACAGGACAAGTGGGAACATTTTTCAAACTGAAAGAGGATAGATTTAGGTTAGACATTAGGAATTCACTCTGAGGGTGGAGAGACCCTGGCCTGGGTTGCCTGGAGAAACTGTGGCAGTGCCCAAGGCCTGGTTGGACGGGGCTTGCAGCAACCTGCCCTGTTGGGCGATGTCCCTGCCATGGCAGAGGGGTTGAAATGAGATGATCTTTAAAGTCTTTTCCAACTAAAATCATTCTATAGTTCTGCGATTCTATGATAATAGAAATTTCAGTTATGGAGGGGACACTTTGTTTTTCCATTGTTGTTTTATAATTTTAACATTATGTACAACCATCAATTTTTTAATTGCATTTAAAATGATACAAGTTTTCAAGCGTGACTAGAAATTCATTGAAAAATTAAGTCTGTTGACTCACAATACTCATAATTTTTTATTATCCTGGTAAACGAAAAAAAATGTTCAAAATCCCTCTAGTTCTGCTTGTCTGTGTGCACAAAGCAGGAAAATAGAATTTTCTTCTTATTTGTTGTTGCCCTTTATATTCCTTTTTCATATTTGTTTGTGGAACATAAGCCAAGATTACACAGGAGATATAAGTAAGACACCATTTCCCAACTACACAGAGTGGTCTGATGGCATATTCTTGCAGAAGAAGCCCAAACAGTATTCTGTCTGTGCTTTGTGAACGAGTTTCCTGCATTACTCCTGACTTCCAACAGAAATAGTTATTATTTGGTATTTGAAATGTATAAAAAAACCCTTAAATGATGCTTATACAGAGCCAAGGAAAAATATCATAGGCATACAATGTACTTTGCCATCAGACATGATATTCCCATCTGTTCAGAAAACCACTATCATTCTACACTGTTTCTGTTTCCCAGGAAACACAATAGGAACGAACACAAAGTAGACCTCGGCATGAACTCTGGAAAGATACAAAGGTGACTTGCCCGCTCACTCAACACGTGATTGCTGAACGGGAATGTTTGGGTCTGGAGACGCTTGGCACATAACTGTGCTTACTGAGAATGAAAAAAGTTAATAAAGCCAATGCACAATTTCCAATTTGTCTGCCTGTGAACAATTACCTAAGATGCTCTTTTTAGTAATTTCTGTTTGTCCTTTGGAAAACTGAACTATTCCTGGCTACAAAACTTACTCCATGCCCCATTTTTATCTCTACCCAGAGTGTTTGCAATGGAAGTATGAAAAAAAGGTGAGCCTCTGAACTGCCTGCTCTTATGACTCAGTGTTAGGTAACCTTTTTCCCAAGAAGCAAGAGCATTGCTGTAGTGCAAACCAACAGTGTCATGATGGCACTTTCTGTTGTTTGTGAAAAGACTCAGTAACAAGTATGTATCACATTCTCAAAAGACTGAAGTTATAGCACCAGAGAACACAGCAGTGATGGCAGCCTGAACACATTTGTGTTTTGTTTGCAGATCCCTGCTTGCATCTGTCCATACGTAGAATCACAGAATCACAGAACAATTCAATTTGGGAAAGACCCTTGGGACCATCGAGTCCAACCATTAACCCTACACTACAAGTTCACCCCTAAACCATATCACCCAACACCACATCTAAACGACGCTTGAACATATCCAGGGATGGTGACTCAACCCCCTCCCTAGGCAGTCTGTTCCAGGGTCTGACCACTCTT
>NW_009729175.1:0-20163 GCF_000703405.1 Apaloderma vittatum | reverse complement strand
CTTCCTAATGTCCAGCCTAAACTTGCCCTGTTCCAACTGGAAACCATTCCCCCTGGTTCTGTCCCTAATGACCTGTGAGAAGAGACCAGCACCAACCTCTCTACAGTGACCTTTCAAGTAATTGTAGAGCATGATGAGATCCCCCCTCAGCCTCCTCTTTGTCAAACTGAACAGACCCAGCTCCCTCAATCGCTCCTCATAAGGTCTGTTCTCCAGGCCCTTCCCCAGCTTTGTTGCCCTCCTCTGCACTCGCTCCAGCACCTCGATATCTCTCCTGTACTGAGATGCCCAAAACTGAACACAACACTCAAGGTGCGGCCTCACCAGTGCTGAGTACAGAGGGACAATCACCTCCCGTCTTCTGCTGGTCACAAGATTTCTAATAGAAGCCAGGATGCCATTGGCCTTCTTGGCCACCTGGGCACACTGGTGGCTCATATTCAGTCGACTGTCGATTAGAACACCCAGATCCTTTTCTGCCGTACAGCCTTCCAGCCATGGAAGGCAAATTGTCACTAACTCTTCCTATTTAATCCTCATATCTAATACTCTGAACTTAAACATATTAAAGTTCATCAAAAGCAGCCGTGGCAGCATTGCAAGAATGGCATAATCAGAAATATTTGACAACAAAATAACATTATAAAAGGGGTTGCATAGACTACACTTAATCTACTACATATGATGCATCTGCCCTCTCTCAGGATATCCTAAAGCATAACACATTGAGGCACATAACTCAGAAAACAAAGGTAGCAAATGATTTGTCATGTTGGAAAATTCAAATTGCATTCACAACTGTAAAACACCACCGGCACAACAACATCTCATCTCTCTTGCAGTAAAGAAGAACATGTTCCCAGAAAGATCAGTCTTTTCTCATCAGTGAAAACCAAACTGAAAAGTACTGCCGCTAACGGTTTAGTACTTCTGTGTACCATGGTCGTCGACATTATCACACCTAATCCTCAACAATGGATTTAATTTACTGTTTCTGATTGGAGAAACAGAGCACTAACGACAATCCTCCCCACTTCTGTAAAATTCCACATACAGGGATTTTCCATCAGCAAAATATCTAATCAGAAACTCTTATTTGCTGAAATGAATACTTAAGCTATGCCTGGCAAGAAAAAAAAAAATCTATTTAAAGACAAATGAATCCCTCCTGTGGAATATTTAATAACCTAGTAGTTAGGATGCTCAGCTAGGGCACAGCAGACAAAGGTACAAACATCTTGCTCTAAGTAAATGGCACTAATTCATCTGAGGTCACTATACTAATAATGAGCTACAGAACACTTTATGCAGAGTGGAAAAGCTCAGAGATGGAGAGAGGTCCAAGATGTATGTATCAGTTGCAGGATGGTCAGTGGAAAACAATTTTTCCCCAAAAATTCTTAAGCCAAATGCAGCATATGTTATTATACAACAGAAAGGCAGTACAAAGGAAGCAACATTTCGATGACAATGACAATCATTTGTGGGGTTCTAATGAGCAACTCTGCTTTAAAGAACTCTTAAACTTTAACTTCAGTTTAAATTCTTTCCTTTAAATAATTAATTAACTCTTTGTTTTAAACTTAAGCTGGTCACACCATGATTCAGTTATTTTGCAGTGTTTTACATGACATTTTTACAGCTAAACTGGTGCTGTGAAATTATAATTGTTTTAGTCCATGAGTATAAAGTGTTTCTGAAGTCACCTAGGGACAGGTTTCACCGTGTCATTCCGCTGTGTGAGTCACGCCATTGGTTTCAGAAGCAAAATATGCATGACTAATATCTTACCAGCATGAGTATGAAGAACTTAAACTGGCCTTCATTGCTTTATTTACTTGGCATGCATATGTATTTATGTACATTTTACCATACTTACATTAATATAATACTGTAGGGATAACTTAACTGAAAGACACAGGATGTACCTATGCGGTAAAGAAAGGAGAAAAGTTGCAAAGTCCTTACCAGCCATGTCTTATACAGAGTTCAGTCTCGCCATGGTGAGCCATCTGCTGCTGTTTCAAACCGATTCCAACAATTCTGCTACAACAATGTAGAATTTCATTATGACGCCTTCGAAATAACATCAAGTGAAAGCTGCCATCTGTCAAGCAAGTCTATTGCACATACAGGTATCGGACTTAACATGCTCCTTTACACTGTTGTGCCCACAGCAAAAAAGTCAGAAATGTGATTAAACCAAATAGGAACAGCTTGTAAAAGCTACTAGTGACCATTATGGCATATCTTGGTTTCCCAGCTGGTAAATGGCATTTTGAAGACTGCGAGGGCTTTATGAGAGCTTTATGGTTTCTATGGGAGACTGCAGAGAATGATTTTAAGCTAGCACATGTTATAAGACTGCTCTGATTCTCATCATCAGCTATTTCTAGCTGTTACAAGAATGAGAGGAGGTAGACATAACATGCTAAGTCGGCTTTTTAAGCACCCCTGCAACAGATTAATGGACTCATCTTGGTATTGCTCTTTAGATTATAAAGCTGGAGTATAACTACTCAGAAAGCTAGACTGTGGTATGTCAACAGCTATTGATTTGCGGGACTAAGTGCCACATTTCCCAATACACCCTCTACTAAAGAAATATACCTATTTTTACAAAGTCTGCTTTGAGAAACTGTAAACATTGCAGGAAAAGCATGGACACTATTCAGCTTCAACATTTACAGTATTTAAAATGCTTTGCAGCAATATCTATACAGGAAAACAAATTTTCATAAACATCTCAGTTACTAAAATGTTTGTATTAATTGATCTGTATCATCTTTTTGACAAGGTTGGGAGATGAATGCAAAGAAAATAGTTCACTTATTCCATTTAATGTGGATTTCAGGAAGCAAATTTAGCTACTATTTTTGGCAAGTTCCTGCTTTCTTAAGATCGGCAAAAATACGCCACACTTTTCTTGTGTTTTTTGTCAGTTTTCAGGAAGAAAACCCAAACAGAAGCATATTCCTTTTTCAGTTTTAAGCAAGACCGACTAATACATCAAGAAATGATGAAAACACCATATTTACAATTTTCTCAAGAACACTTGGTAATTCTAATCAGCTTATGCCTACAGCATCAGGCAAATGGAGCATGTGCTCTCTGGTGAGTATGTATAACCATACTACACACATTTTTCATCACTTTGAAAAACTAGATTTGAGCTTGGCTGTTCACTAAATAACAGTGTGCTTGTAAACACTATGTCGGCAAGGAAAATTTTTGAGTGGCAGCAGAAATCAATGTGTCTTGTATTGAAATAACCATGTTCATAATTGCAGCACAGGGTGCCATGAGCAGTCACTCAGGGTGCTGTACTACAATGACTGAGGCAGAAGCAGTTTCAGGGATGGAAATGGGCTTCTTCAAAACAGTAATAACAACTAAAAAAACCAAACAACAAAGTCAGAAAACCTCTATCCATGATTGCCAGGCACATAGCAGAAGAGAAACAACATGAATTCTGTCAAATCAAGGGCCTGAAACGGAGTAGATCTAGGAATTACTCTGGTTATCAGAAGTAGAAACTTTAAGAGACTATTTTCAAAAAGTTGGTTTTTCCTTTTTGCTAACACATTTTGCTCCAGTAATATTCGTGTCCTCTCTTCCTGCCAATAGCAAAAACATCCTGTCCTACATAATGAATGCAGGAAAATCTCCTTGCTCTTTCTTTGTAATAGGCTAGATTCTAAGATTCTATTATTTTCAAGCCAGGACAACACTGAAATGCTTGCTTCTGATATGTGTTATACCTACAGTGAGCACACAGAACTTCCGCTAAGCAGACTGGCAGCACAGCAAAAAGGGTGTTAGTGTAAAACAAGTAAAAAGAAAGAGGTGAGGAAGGATCCCCTCTGTGGAGGCAGAACAGGAAGCCTGCACCAAAGCACAGCTTTTTAGGACAGACTGCGACGGACCTGGAGCTCAGAAGAGGGACTGAAAACCAGGCTGGGTGAAGTCAGGAAGAAGATAGCTTGCCGTCTCTCTTCCGCACTTAGAAAATGGCAGGCCACTCTGGAAAAGATTGCTTTATAACTTCAAAATTTTTATATTGAAAGTCAAAGCAGGCTAAGGTTGGTCCCTCTGCCAGTGAGAGTTGGATACATAGAAGATTTTGGCTAGTTGCAGCATCTCGCTGCATGCAAGTTTTATAGTGTTTGCTTAATACTAGGTCAGCGAATAGCTATTCACTTTAAGGCTACTCTTTATTCCAGAAGCATGTTACTGCCATTTTATAATTTTTTTTCACTTTAGTACCTTACATAAGCATTCTGTGAACTAGAATGGAAGCCTGAGTAGTGCTCCTCCTCCACGTTGGCTAAAGCAGAACAAACACCAACTTGAAAATTTTTCTCTTCAGGTTTGGCTCCTTCCACAATTTTCTTTCCAAATATCGTACCTACCCATACCTACATTAGTCCATTCAGATAAATCACTCTTACCTCTTCTTCAACTGAAATTAGAAAATGAGCTGCCAATACTGCAGTGAGTTAAGAGAACTCAGCATCTCTGTAAGCTTTCTGTCAGCTACCACCTGGGAAAGTCAGGAAAAGAGGGTAGTTGCACTCATGCTTACTTGGGCATCTTGCTTCTTATTTGACTATTTTTAATGAGCTTATCTGATAGGAAGACAAAGCTAATGGGCCTAGAAATCCCATAACTGTACTAGGGATAATGAGTCAGAAGCTCAGCATCTATTTACAGATAACTCAACCACTTCATTTTCATTCTGTCAATACTAAATAATGAGTTTAAGGTTTGGGGTTTTTTGTGGTTGTTGGGTTGTTTTGTGGATTTTTCTTTTGTTTGTTTTGGTTTTGTTTTTTAATTGTAGGCATAAATAGGACTTCGTTTTTAGCATCCAGAAATAGAAGCTCCAAAGAATGCAGAGAATTTAAGGTTTTTGTCCTCATTCACCATTTCTGTCCTCTCCACTCTCTAACAGTTTAGCTAGCCCAATAATTGCTTTTGCTTTTTTAATGCTTTCTATTACTAAAAAAAATTAACACAAATCAATAAGTATTCTCTAGGACACACTAGTTAAGAGTTTTTTCTTTAGATGACCTCAAGAGGTCAGCTCCAATGTAAATTATTTTCTGATTCTATCATTATACCCCAATATCATGTCTAATTTGCGACAAAAATGTCTGTCTACACATCTTCCTGGCATATGAGAGCCTGGAAGCAGAGGGAAGGAAATGAGAGAAAATATCACTTGTGGAATAAAAGGTGAGAGATACATAATAAAAGAAGAAAACAATATATGGAGGACTAGGTCTTCATAATGTTGCTCCTGAAACTCAGAAAAGAAATATGGGCTCAGTGAGACCCTGAAAAGCATCTCAAAGTACTTTCATGTCACCTACATGTCACAGCATGCAGGAAATAACATTTTTGCAGGATGAACTTGAATAGACAGGTAGCCTCCAATGGTACCTCAAATACATGAGGAGTACTTGTGTCAAGAAGCATGAACCTATCAATCAGCTTGAAGGAGGTAAGATCGCAAAACAGAAAGGTGACATTTCTGAGTCACCAGATACAATACAAATGACAGTCATCCATCAGAAGAAAAACTCATTTGCTTCCTTGCTCTTTCACTGACAGAATTCTTGGCACATTTAAATTTCCTTTTCAGGCTGTTTCAACTAACTTGTCCTATATTCATCAGATGGTATTATGTTGAGGGTCATTACCATGAAATTACTGAGGAAAAAAGAAGGAAGGGTCAGGCAACTCATGAAGACAACAAGTATGTCATGAGTTTATGCAGGAAGAAAATTAGAAGGATGAAATCTCAGCTAGAATATTATCTGGCTACTGCTGCAAAAGACAATAAGGAATATTTCTATTAATACATTAGCAACAAAAGGAGAGCCAAGGAGATTTTCCATCCTTTGTTGGATACAGGGGTAAACACAGCGACCAAATGAGGAAGAGGCTGACGTACTCAGTGCCTTCTTTGTCTAAGTCTTTAATAGCAAGACCAGTTGCTCCCCAGGTACTCAGCCCCCTGAGCCTGAAGACAGGGACAGGAAGGACAATGAAACACTCATAACCTGAGGGGAATGGGTCAGGAACTTGCTGCCCCACCAGGACACACACACAAGTCTATGAGGCCAGATGGGATCCACCCAAGGGCACTGAGGGAGCTGGTGGAAGTGGTCACCGAGCCACTTCCCATCATCTATCAGCAGTTCTGGCTGACGGGGGAGGTCCCAGTGGACTAGAGGTCAGCAAGTCTGATGCCCATCTACAGCAAGCGACAGAAGGAAGATGTGGGGAACTACAGGCCTGTCAGTCTGACCTCAGTTTCAGGGAATGTTATGGAGTGGGTCATCTTGAGTGCCACCACACAGCACACACAGGACAGCCAGGTGATCAGGTCCAACTAGCATGGGTTTAGAAAAGGCAGGTCCTACTTGAATAACCTGATCTCCTTCTATGACAAGGTGACTCACTTAGTGGATGAGGGAAAGGCTGTGGAAGCAGTCTACTTGGACTTTAGGAAAGCCTTTCACATAATTTCCCACAGCATTCTCCTTCAGAAACTGGCTGCTCATAGCTTAGACGGACATACTCTTCACTGGGTTAAAAACCTGCTGGATGGCCAAATACAGAGAGTGATGGTGAATGGAGTTAAATCAAGTTGGTGGCAGGTCACAAGTGGTGTCTCCCAGGGCTCACCATTGAGGCCAATTCTGTCTAATATCTTTGTAGATGATCTGGATGAGAGGATTGAGTGCACCTTCAGTAAGTTTGCAATGACAACAGATTGGGCAGGAGTGTTGATCTGCTGGAGGGTAGGAGACTCTGCAGAGGTATCTGGATAGGCTGGATCAAAGGGCTGAGGCCAGTTGTGTGAGGTTCAACAAGACCAAGTGCCAGGTCCCGCTCTTGGGTCACAACAACTCCCAGCAGCTCTACAGGCTTGGGGAGGAGTGGCTGGAAAGCTGCCAGGCACAGAGGGACCTGGGTTTGTTGGTGGACAGCCAGCTGAACATGAGCCAGCAGTGTGCCCAGGGGGACAAGAAGGCCAATGGCATCCTGGCCTGGGTCAGAAATGGTGTGGCCAGCAGGATCAGGGCAGAGATTGTCCCTGGTGAGGCCACACTTGTGTTTAGCTTTGGGCCCCTCATGACAAGAAGGGCACTGAGGTGCTGGAGCAGGTCCAGAGAAGGGCAACGAAGCTGTTGAAGGGTCTGGAGAACAAGTCTGGTGAGGAGTGTCTGAGGGACCTGGGGTTGTTCAGCCTGGAGAAGAGGAGGCTGAGGGGAAATCCTGTCGCTCTCCACAACTACCTGAAAGGAGGGTGTAGCCAGATGGTCAGTCTCTTCTCCTGAATAGCAAGTGAGAAGAAGAAATGGCCTCAAGTTTTGCCAGGGATGGCTTAGACTGGAAAAATTTCTTCACCAAAAAGGCTGCTCTGGAACAGGCTGCTCAGGGAAGTGGTGGAGTCAAACCCCTGGAGGTATTTAGAAGCCAGTTAGATGTGGTGCTCAGGGACGTGGTTTAGTGGTGGACCTGGCATTGCTAGGTTAATGGTTGGGCTCACTGATCTTAAAGGTCTTTCCCAACCTAAATTTTTCTACCTTTCTATGATTCTATGAAGGCTAACAAAATTAATTCCTATTCATATTCTTTTGAACTAGAAGCAAACATGCTTTCTTCTTATTTTTTGTTTGTTTTCTCCACAGGATTTCATTTTTCAGTAATTTAATCTTCTTTCAGAGAAAGTACATCTTTAGCAGAGAAAATTAACTGTATTCTCTTTTATAAATTGCTTGCTTTTATAGTACAAGGTAACAACGTTATCTTATTCTTGATCATTTTATATTCATATCTGTTAGCCATCAAATTTTTTATTAAAATTCAAGAAAAAAAAAGCACGAAAGAACAAAACATGTGCATTAACAGCACTTACAAAGGTATTTGATGGCCTAACTAGTTTAAACAGCCACACTTAGAACACAGAATTGAATGATCTGCATATCTAGGGGGGTTTATTTTATTGAATTGCTAATGGTTTAGGTTACAGTCTGGGGTAGAGCAAGACATGATCCAGGATCTTTTCTGCAGCTCAGAGAATGAAATCTTGACATTGTTTTCTCAGAAGGCGTTCTCTACATTGCTTAATGTTCTCTAGAGCTGGTTATTTAATCATGGATGTTTTAGAGATGAAGTTGGGTCTGATCATATATATAAAGAATAGCTGCTGAAATCTATGAACATAGTTATTTCTGTGTATGAAGCATTTTTTTATAACTGCTTGCCATTATTTGGGGGAGGGAGTTGATGAGGCTTGGCAATATCTGAATTATGCCTAAGGATAGACTTCATTAATTTGCACAGGAAACTAAAAGCCCCACTGCAAATTAACAGAGATTGTCAATTTAAATAGTAAAGGAAAGAGCAAGTATACTTGAATAAAGCTCCAGAATATTAAGGTATCAAGGTATCTCAACATGTTCTGTATGTAAGAAACTTACAGAATGCGTTATATCATTAATATTTTATAAAACATGGAAGCTATTATAGCATTTCATTCAGAATATTGTCAAACATTTTCAAAACTATACTCGATTACTCTCTTTAAATATTCATCAGAGTGGAAAAAGGCAGTCTTTCAGACATGAGTAACGCTTCGTGCTGTAGAGACAGTACAGTTAAGGTGTTAGTCTAAGGTCTAGGTGTTCAATGAAATACCAATGTCAGCATAAATGCCCTGTGCAATCTTAAGCAGGGAATACAATATTAAAAAAAAAAAAAAATATAGATCCCAGCCCTAAAATGTAGCTCACTGCACCTTGTACTGGGCCCCTGCTTTAAACTAGGAGTATGACCGCTGTCAGGGAGGTAGCTCCAGCCAGTCATGCTACAAATAGTCCTCCAAGGTGAACAATCAAGTCAAGACAATAAGAACATGCTTTGGTGCACACAAGGCCCTGCTGTGATGGTTCTCAGTCCCATCACCAGCACAGTCTCCCATGAACACCCATCACAGACCCCAGCATTTTGAGCACAGCCTGCAGAGAGCATGAGTTCCGGTCAACAGGAAACTCAGAAGGGAAAAACCTTCATAAAAGCTTGTCCCTTCTCAGAAGTTAGGCTTGCAATCCAGAGTTGCAGAGAGGTGTTGATATTTGATTAGGGTTCACAGCCAGGTAATTCTTTCTTCTAGGCATTGGCAGAAGACTTATAATTTTATTTTTAAAGAAACACAAATGTCTCAGATGGTAACAATGCTCTCCTACAACAGGTCAGTGGTTGTAAGATCCACCTAAGGAGTGGAAAGACTTGGCTTCCATGCCCTCCTCAACCTGAGACTTGGCATGGGAGGCAGACCCACATCTCTGAACTACAGTAACTCTTAAACATGAGGCTCTCATGCAACCTTTCGAACTGAAATCAGAACAAGGATCTCCCTCCCCTCTTCTAAATAGGTGCCCCAATAATTTAGCCACAGAGTCATGCTCCCTCTTGCTCCCTCTGTTTGACCTAAGGAATTTGATTATATTTTTTTTTTTTAGCTGGCAAAGCATGAAAAGGTGAAGTGGAGGGAGCCTCCCACCTAGACTAGCCTATAGCCTGGTAGTCAGGTCCCAAGATTAAACGAACCATCTTTATTCAGGCTTAGAACAGGGCATGCTGAAACATTTCAGATTAGGGTGTGTAGTTTATGTGGGACTGTATCTCTATATGAAAGTTTCACTCTTAGGTAACTGACTATAGCTGACTGACTGTCAACAACACACACAAATGCTTAAAGAAAAGTCACTCTGTGAATGTTTTAGCAATCAACCTCTATTTGTTTTCCACAAGTTAAAACTAGATAAACACACATAGGAGACAAAAATGGAGCTTTATATGGCAGGGATCAGTACACACTTTTTCAGCGTGGTTATTGCATATAAAACATTAATTGCTAAGAGAAGGCGTTGAAAAACCTTCCTGGCCACTCTGATAGCATCCTGCCAAGGTCACCACATACTGCTGTTTCACAAGGCTGTGACTGAATCCAAGGAGTTTATAAAAACCAACCCGTTCATTGATAGGCATGTGAGGAAGAGCAAAGAGAAATCAAACAGGCACCAGCTGCTGTAGCAGCACTGGGGCATCAGCATCTTTGGCACTGTGCCTTCCCCATAGTCCAACGCCTGCTTGATGAACACCAAGGAATGCAGCACTCTTGGCAAAGTCCTTCTACAACCGCAGAACTCAGAATGGAAAGGGAGATAAGCTGAGCACTGGCACGTTCTGTCTATCGCAAACATGGCTGAAATATTAGCTCATGTGGCAACAGTTTGAATAACTATGAGCTGGTATGTTAAATCCTAGTGATGTCGGCTGGTGAATAGTCCTTGAGGTTTAAGGTGTGGCTATGCTTCTTTACAGACTCATTGGCACACATACACACACTAAGTCTTATTACCTTTCATTTACTGAAGCTGGCACACCTTGTTCGGTTTTTTTTTTTCAGTTTTTGTTGTTGTTTTTTAAGTAAAGAAGGACTGAATCATAAGAAGACAAGATGGGAGATGTCAAGTCTGAGGAATCTATGTTTGAAGTTTATGAAAAAAACGAAAACAAGGAGTCAAAGTCAGATCACTGTATCTCAGCAGCCCATGCTGGGTGAAAAGCTCCATGTGAAGAGGTTTGAATCTGAGATGGGAAAGAAAGATCAGGTCTTAAAAAAACCCAACAAAACATGTTGGTAGGTTCCTCTTCAAACCAGATGCCCAGCACGACCTGCTATAAATAACAATTTTTGCACCCTTCATCCATTCTGGTATGTTAGCACAGCATGTTGCAGTGCAGTACAAACTTTCTTTCCAGGCATGCATGCTTCTGATTTTTTTCAAAGATGCGTGCTATCTTATCCATCTGGATATCTCCACCAAAGAATCCCTCCCAATCTCTTCATATAGTATTAACAATACATACGCAAAGAACAAGTCAGAAAAATGCACTTAAAGTTCTCTGGCAGAATTATCAGCTGATAATACACTGTCAAGCACCTGGATAATTTCTAAGCTACTTAGACATCTGTGGGTGACAAATAGTCATTAAAAAGAGACTTTTACATAGAACTCATATAAAAAACACGCTTTTTTTTTCCTGAAAAGGAAAAAAATAGATGAAAAAAAAATATTTTGAAATAGGTCTAACCTAAAGATCATTTGAAGTGCTTTCAGAGTGCAATTGAGAGGAAAAGCACGAGAAACTTTCAACAGAAGTAAATGGTCAGGAGATTTAACTGCCTGCTGAGCCATTCTCCTTAATCCCAGAAAGGCACCTCAATCAACAGTACAAGTCTTTGTTTATATTGCATAGAGTTCATATTAGATTCAAATTTTCATTTTTTCATAATGTTCAATAGAGCCTGGTTTAGTCTCTCTTTCTCTCTTGTGGTATTTTTTTTCCACCCCTTCTATAACTTAGGTCAGAAATAAATGCAAGTGTTTAATTCTAAAAATAAAACAGTGAGATAAGACTTCAGAAAATGTCTCAACAGCTCTATTTTCTAGTGAAGATGTATGCAAAGAAATTAAGAAAAAAATAGCAATGTTTTTTCCTCCCTCAAATATACTGAAAGGCTTATTGTTAATGTAACTCCTAAACCACTGTTTTATTAATTTAAATTTGTCTTTATTAAGCAGTTACAGAATTATTTGCACATTTCAGAATTGAGGAGGAAAACTGCATATGATATATTATGTTTGGTATTTTTGCTCTTCCATGTTTGATAGACAATTTTGCAAGCCAGGATGCAGACTTAATTCTATCATCAAGTACTAAATAGCTAAAGCAAAAAAATATCATTTTATGACCTTTATTTTACATCCATCAAAGCAAAGTAAAGCTTGGAATAACCAGTGAATGCAAAAAAAAACCAAAAAAAGCCCTGAAGAGTCAGCTATATTCTACTTTTGAGGCAGAAGTAGACCTTAAAAAAACAGAAAGAAACCCCTTAATTGCTCTTCCTTAACTCAGGAGAGTCAGGCAAGAGATTTTGTGATCCTTGGGCAGAAGACGACGGAGGGAAATCAAGGCAGGGAAGATGAGGCAAAACAAATTTCAGCAGCTGAGTAAAAGGAGTGGGTGGCCTTTATTGATAAATTACAGATATCTTTACTGAATCAGAAAAAAAATATTTCTGGATATTGTAAAGTGCCCATCCAAAAGCACCTGGACAGAAAACTGGTAAGAAAACTCTGTTGAACTTATTTCAAGAAACTGCTATTTGAGTAAATACGTTCACTGATACATATGAAATTTAAACAAACACATGGTACTAATGAATTTCTGAGGATGTTTTCTGGTCCTTTTTTCTGGGCATTTAAAACATTAGCCAGAACATTTATCATATACATAAAACCCACTCACAGTTTTCTTAATAATTTTACTGGGAAGACTGATTACTTCTATAGAGGAATTGTAATGTACTTGACATCAAGAACAGAATTCTTACTCTGTTAGGAACATCTGCTTAGAACAAATGCCTGTTCCTGCAGTATTTTCAGTGGTGCCATAGTTCCGTGTGTAGAAAGGAAGATGTGCGACAATGATTCTTCCCTTCTTAAAAATTAGTTTGTCTTCAGTCAAAATATCAGCTGCAAGATGGTGGAAAATTAAAAATCAGAAAAGTAACAAAATTTTTGAAAATACGCTTCTCCGTAGTTGTCACATAGACCATATAAAATGACATGAAAAATATTTATATGGATGAAAAATCAATTAAACTTCACATTTGCTGCAGTGTATGAAGATTGTTAAAGAGAGCACAAAGCTGTAATTTCTAATACTGTCACTACCTTCTGATTTTGAAATTTCGTTGAGGGAGAAGTGTGCTGAAGTGTTCCCAGGCTGCCAGCAGCAAAAGGTGTATGTCGGGGGCTGACTCCAGCCAGCAGCTAAACTTTGCACAGCCCCCTGCTCACTCTCCCCACCGCAGAGAGATTGAGGGCAAAAATTAGAAGAGCAAAAGCGAGAAAACTCTGGAGTCAAGATAAAGACAATTTGGTAAGTGAAAGCAAAGTAATGAAAATAAGTGACGCAAAAGGAATCACTTACCACCTCCCACAAGCAGACAGATGCCCAGCCAGTGTCCAAGCAAGACCAGCTCCCTCACCCTTAGCTTTTATTTCTAAATATGACGTTATAATGTATGGAATATCCATTTGGTCAGTTTGGGTCAGCTGTCCTGGCTGTGTCCCCTCCCAGTCTCTATCCTACCCCCAGCCTACTTGCTGTGGAGGCAGAGTGAGAAAAATAGAAAGACTCAAATCTGTGCAAGAATGTTTCAGCAACTGCCAAAACACCCGTCAGTTATCAGCAGTGCGCTATAGAGGCTGTTATCAAGGAAATTAACTTCGTTGTGATGAGTACAGCCAGTACAGTACACCGAAAAGAGAACCAATAAAAAGAGAAAAAGAGCAATATGACACTTATTTGGGCTATACAAACATACACACAAAAATACATAGCCTTTCATATGGTCACAGTCAAAACTCTCTGCTTTCTGAAAAGACCTTAAAGATAAGAACATCAAATAAATATATAGAGATACACTTTTTTTTTTTCTATCTCACTGTATATTAAACTGAGAAGGAGCCCGGTTTGCAAGAAATTAGGCTCAACCATTTAGAAATTATGAATTCCTAACATTTCGATTTCATAAGTATATGTTCTTTTTATTTCTTTCCACACTGCCTTTATTTGTAAATATTATCATATATCTTTGAGAAAAATAACATTTACCTAGGAGAGGGCATAAAAGCCTTCCTTACTATTAAACTGGCCACTCTGATTTTGTAATTAATGACATAATTTGCTTTACCTTATTTTTGTTATCAACAGAAAACCAAGTTGGGGTTGCTTCTGCAGATGAGATTTAAAGGTGGAGGTTGGTGTAGAACAGGTAAAAAATATAAGCAGATGAGATTGAGCGGAAAAGCATATACTGCAAACTAGATTAGATTTAGATTAGCAAATATGCTAACCTGAATTTTAAATGTATTAATGACACATACACGTTTGCAAAGTTGTCTAGCACATGGGTCCTTCACAACATCAAGAGCCAAAACCATGATATCTCAACAGTGCAGAACTGCAGAATGCAAAAATACTATGTGGTGTTTGGAAGAAGCACGGTTGTATCATATCTAGATGGAAATATGAGTGAGACTTGCCTCTGGGCAGAACTAATTGGGTTCAGCTGAATGCTACACTAGCATAGCTGTCCAGTTTGCAAGTCTAAACCAGGTTCAATTAGTGACAGCTCAGAGCTCTCTGCATTTTACTGTGTTATAATAGGCTTTCTGTGCAGATTTAGGAGCAAGTCCA
This sequence comes from Apaloderma vittatum, assembly GCF_000703405.1. Classification (NCBI taxonomy): domain Eukaryota; kingdom Metazoa; phylum Chordata; class Aves; order Trogoniformes; family Trogonidae; genus Apaloderma; species Apaloderma vittatum. Next base: position 5,808 of record NW_009729175.1, on the reverse strand, counting down.
GAGGATGCCATGAAGACGAGCAGGGCGTTGAAGCAACTTCCCTATCAGGACAGCCTGAGAGAGCTGAGGCAGTTCAGGCTGAATAGAAGGCTCCAGGGAGACCTTACAGTGGCCTTTCAGTACCTGAAGGGGGCTACAGGAAAGCTGGGCAGGGACTCTTGGTCGGGGTGAAGGGTTGTGGTTTTAGGGTAGATTTAGGTTAGATATTAGTTAGAAATTCTGTGAGGGTGGTGAGACCCTGGCATAGGTTTCCCAGAGAAGCTGTGGCAGCCCCCTCCCTGGAAATGTCCAAGGCCAGGTTGAACGGGTCTTGGAGCAACCTGGGCTGTTGGGAGGGGTCCCTGCCCCTTGGGGAGGGCTTGAAATTAGATAATCTTCAAGGTCACTTCCAACCCAAACCTCTCTACGATTCTACAATTCTATCTGCTCATGTGCTGCAATACATGGGAAGAATAACACAGAATAATAATTACTCTATCAAAGAAGCCAATAAAATTCAACTTCATCAAAATGAAAAAAAAAAGACAAAACAAAATACAGCTCAGGAAATAGGTGTGAGGACTTACTTTATAGGAAGTGCCTTGATATGCCTTAGACAGGGTTGTGGGCTTAGATCATGTGTTCTATTTGTCCCTATTTTTGAACCAAGGCTTACTTACCAATATAGCTGAGGTAAAAAGAATCTTTTAAATCATAGTTATCTGGAACAACCTGCAGTAATATTATTTAGGTAACGAACATCATGCCTGGATAGTCAAAGAACAGTATGTCTATTTTTTTAAAACTAGATGGTTCATAATCAAAAGTAAGCAGGTTAATAAATGGAGAGGAAAAAAACAGCATTATTTTATACTTAATTCTGAGTACTCAGTATAAAAATACCTTTGACATTGTGTAGCTCTCCATGTTTAATTTTACAGCTTCTACAAAAGAACTGAAGGTTGTACCCCTTCTGTTAAAAAACGCTTTCATTCTCTCGTGGTTTCCACAAATGCAAGAGTCGAGAGGGAAAATTTTCCCAAAAGAGGAATCACTTAAACTAGACAATTTAGGGTAAAGATGACTGATCCTCTCTCTCCAAGATGCAACTGCTTATTAATTTAAAACTTCTGACTGATCACTCTCCGGCTGTCTTCAAAATACCAATCCTCTATCCTACTGCTGCTGGCTGCACTATCTTACACATGTAGCCCTAAAGTTCTCTCATCAGAGCTTATTAAGTCTTTAAAACATGCCTGGACTGTGCACACCACATTCATCTACACAATTACAGCTGACCAATGGGGTAATTCAAAGGAGAAGGCTTGTTTACCACGAAATGAAATTGGTTTGGACCTGAATGGCATCCTGCTGTGATATTTCATTGGAAAGGAGAAGTTTCTCACCACAGAGAAGATATTTTTAACTGAGCACTCACTATGCAGCATTCACAGACTTCAGTCAGAGCTACAACTAGATATGAAAAGGTCATGGATGGTAAAGATCAGTGAAGGACTGAAGTGGACTTATGCAGAGAGACTGCTGCAGAAAAAAGGAAGTTAAAAGGCAAATAGAGAATTTCAGTGCAGCAAGGGTGGGAAGCAAGAGAGGATGGAGTGATGGCTACAGTGAGAACGAGCATGGCGTAAGCCATGGTTCAACAGAAGCTGATCGAGACTTAAGAAAGAAAAAAAAACCACAATGGAAAATTCCAGTGACTCTGGAATCAGACATACTGATCTCCCTAATTATGAAACTAATTTTCTTTACCACGGCAAAGAGTAGTAATGGGGGTATCCTGGCCTTTGCACTTTGAATCATTGCAGGGCAGTTCAGAGGAAAATGGTCTGTGCCTCATGAATTCAGAAGGCCTAGAAGAGGCTAAGCAACTAGATTAAGTACAGCATATATAATCAGAATCATAAAAGAAGTAGATGTTACTTGGAGCACTCTTTAAGATATTTCAAAACCAGTCAGCACTGCAAAAATAAGAAGCCATCAGTCTCCTGACCAGGTGAGATTTCAGGAATAAATTGGAGAATAAACAGGAAGCCACTGGAAAGGCACAACCAGCAAGTTCCCACGTTTGTTAATGCTTTAGAGAGAACATATAATTAAAAAAATATGTATTTAAAGATGTACGTGTTCTGTAGTCTGGCATTTTGTGTAGCTTTTTTTTTGGTGCACAGTGCACCACTGCCTATGTTTTCAGCTTAGTCTTCTAGTCTGTCTCAGCTAGTTTATTCTAGTTTGTCTGGTCTATCTAGTCTCTGTCTTGCGCTATCTCTTTTCTCTGTAACTATCTATGTCCATCTCACACATATATATTTATATATATACATATATTTTTATGTGTTTATCTATGTGTCTATACAAAGAGAGGCCAGTTTGTAGTCTGGTACAGTTTAGGCACACTTTTAAGGTACGGAAGGTTTTTATACTTTATTTTACACTGACACACTGATCTCTGAGGAATATTAATTCACTGAAGACCCTCAAAACGTCCGTTATACAAGATCCATTGTCAGCGCACTGCTATCAGATTTTCCCAGCTGTGAAGCAGATTCCAGAATTCTCCCATCTTGAGATACTTATTCCTAATCAGGCCTGATGAGATAAATGAACCTACTCAAAGAGTAACTTAGAGTAAGTGAATAAGTGTCAGAAATTGATTATTGATATAAATCCTCTCTTAGGAAACAAGAAACTTTGGTTCAGATGAAAACAACATTTTAACAGTCATAATCCAGAAAATTTATCAAAGATGGGCAAATTTTCTACGTTCTGGCAAAAAATATCTTCCTTATCAATCTAGCTCTAGGTATAATTTAGGATGATTACAACCACAATGCATAACAGTGTTAGATATAAAAGACCTTTTTTCTACACTCCTAGGATAATAAAATATCAGCTGCCCAACATCAAGGGAAGACCAGCAATGCCAAGTGCATGTAATTTTTCCTTCTCTATTAACTACACAGTGCAGAAGACGCACTCACAATTAAATAACAGAAGTACCTGTTTGCCTTGTTTTTCATATTGGGATTGTATCTGCTTCTGCCATTGGTCGACTGTAAAACTCAGTACTGTTTAATGGGATGCTGTTATCAAGACAGGAATTTGCCACCTGATATTGAAGACCACAGAACACATAAACACCATCATATTGTCACGTACTAATTTCAAAGAGGACAATGGAAACTGATGAAGCTTAATTATTTCCAGTTTCTTGCATCACCTGAAAACTACATGATCTTCATCTTCATCAGAGGCCTGAGATCCACTGTCCGAATAAAAAAGTTTCCAAATTCATAAGGACAGTAGGAAATATAACACTAGATGGATGGAAAAATACAAGATTACAAAACCCTCCACACTAATCCTTTAATGAAGGTTTTAAATGAACATGAACCTATTAAATAATGTCACATTTAATGAGTACTTAAATAATATCATTAATAATGGAGTAATTGGACCTCTTTACAAAAAGAAAATCTATTTAGCACTGTCATCATTTCCGGCAATACACATTACTAAATAGTGTCTTATTCTTAGTTGTTATTATTTTTTAAACATAAATAAGCCAGAAATAATGAGTGAGAGCAACTTTTCTGAGAACTGCAGCCCTACTATTTAATTTCTGTTCTGCAAAAGAAAAAAAAATATAACAAAATCCACACTGTCTATCTGTGGTTATATGACTATATCAGGTGGAGCGATAAAATTATGCTTATGTTGTCTTGGAAAGTCCTGCAACTTGGCCAACTGACTCTAGCAGGATCATGTTGTATGGAATTTCACAGCAATTATCACCCCAAGGGAAAAACCTATGATGAGTTTTTGCCACATATGTATTCACTTTCACATACGATTACATAGTTTATCATTTAGTAACAATAATTGATCTAAGTCTTTGAACAAAATCATAGTTTAGACACTATGATATCACTTAGGTAAATAGGCCAGTGTGAAAGCAACTAAAATTAATTTTTCTTTTATTTTGTTCAGTCAAAGGAAAAGGCATTAGATTCTATTGTAATATTTATAATATAATCATAATAATATATTTACAAACACATGTTTTTTAGAATAATGATTTTGAAGGGAATTCTAAATATGAAATATTCCTATATTGACTTTTCTCAAGAAATTAAATCATGATTTAATGATGAAAATCCAGACAGCTAAGAAAAACAAATGTGTCAAATCCAGTACCCAAACTAGTAACTTTCAGCTTCTCTACCAACTAAACATTTAAATAAAGAAATTTCTTATCATACTTAATTTTGGTTCTGATGTTCTACCCCATAATTTATTTTACAAGATTTAAATGACTGATCCATGGTAGTTAGATCTTCTTTAGATGTCTAATTAAAAACTAGTTGGTCTACCTATGTAACCACCTAAGCAAAAATAAGCATTGATGTTTCTCTTTCTATACCTCTCTGTGTATAGTTTTCTTCTTATAAAACTTTAGATGCTGCAGGAATTTCCTCCCCCATATTTTGAAGTCATACATGGAAAAAATAACAAATTAAATATTTGTTACTGTTGGACAGCTTTGTGCCAACTGCTCTTTTCTATTTGTATGCTTTAACACCTTAAATGCTGTTTGCTTTTCTTTGACACTCGCAGGACAAAGACACCACTAAAGTCAGGAAACTCATTCACAAAAGGCAAAACTCAGCCTGGTGAACATAATTTCATTATAGACAAGATAAAGTAATAGCTTTTTCCACAAAGCAATTCGTTACCAACAAAGATTTGCAGGAGACAATGTTGGTTTCGGTCCCTGTGAGCAACTATTGACAAGGAATCTGGAAAGAAAGAAGGATCCTGCAGATTTCAGCAGCATATAGCAGTTATAACTTGGCAGCCACAGGTGAGCTGACGTCAGGTGTAAATCACACAGCACTGAGTGGCTGCAGGGCTGGATCTGCTTTCTTTTTCCTAGTTTCTCACAAAAATTTTGAGTCTATTTTTCTTTTACCTCAGGAGTGGTCAAGTTTAGCAGAAGCTTCATTTCCCTGTATGCACTTGGACTTTTCAGAAGTCTTTTCTGTTGTTATTCTTCATCCTATTACCAACTTCAGTACAAGCTATAAAGGAGACAATAATTTCTTTTCACTTCTTTGCTCTCAATAGCTTTTATTTAAAACAAAAGGTTTTATTTCTCCTGAACCATGGTGTGCTGCTTTTCTTCACTTTTCTTTGTAAAATAAATATTTTTATCCTAATAGGCATAAAGAGTTTGATATAGATGAGACACCTAATTATCAAAAGTATCTTCATTTCACATGAAGTGGGACACCATTGAGAGGAATTAGTCTTACATCACTACACTGCCTGACCTTTTTCCATACCCTAAATCAAAGTTACTATTGAGAACAAGTGATCACATCCACAGAGACCAGTGAAAGAGGAACAGATTAGAAAATGAAATCAAGTGGGGATTAGGCTTCTCAAGCATTCTGTGTGACGTATGCAGTAGTTTTGCTTTTGGTCAAACTTGTTCTGCAAGAGGAACCTATGGAACAGAGTTTCAGCATTTCGGTATTCAGTGAGAAATGTGACTGTGCATCTCAGATACACCTACACAGTTATTCTAGGCAGCTTATTAGAGTGTGAGAGAAAGTCTAGTTTGGGTTTTCTTTGGCTTAAATTCTTGAAAACAACTTAGAAAAGAATTTTAAAAACTTAATGTATCTGGTAAACCCCTGCTTTTATATTCTATAAAACTCTTAAGTTAAAAATATATAATCTCTGAAAACAAAGTCACCGAGTCTTCTCTCCACATCACCCAGAATTACATTTGTATTGGGTTGGCTC
>NW_009729174.1:9468-17441 GCF_000703405.1 Apaloderma vittatum | reverse complement strand
ACACCACTGGTTATTGGGAAAGGCTCAGAGAGTGCATCGCCATCTCTGACTTGGCGGCGCTGATCTTGTGTAACAGGATAATCATTTTGAGGCACTTGGGAGGACGTCCTAATCGTTCCAAGATCTGCCACAGGCCTCTTCTGCTCACAGTGTCAAAAGCTTTGGTGAAGGCAACAAAGGCTACGTAGAAAGTTACATAGCAGACTGAAATAATTTCAGCTCGCCACAGTGGATATGTAGCTATTGAATTAAATACATTTGGTTAGTAGAAGGCCGGTTAGCTCAGGCGGTTAGAGCGTGGTGCTCGGGTTCGAGCCCTGTTTGGTCCCCATGTGTTGCCTGTTCTAGTTGAGAGGCGTCCCTGCCCATGACAGGGAGGTTGGATTAAATGATCTCTGAGGTCCCTTCCAGCCTAGGCCAGTCTAGGATTCTGTGATCTTACCCCGGTCCTTCAAGACTTGCAGGTTTCTGTACGTGTAGTGTGGCTTCTTTATAGCAGTTTTTGTCATCCAGTACACAGCATCTTTCATTATTTTTACTTTTGCCTCTTTTTTAACAGGATTTAGTGATAGCAAAACACTGTACCTTAAACCTGGATCTGGTCTGGAAACTTGGCTGCCTCCACTGTAATTTTATATTGTTCTATTTCGGTGTATTTTTAAAAATTAATTCAGTTTCTCAAGCCAAGCAGTTTTAATATAGACAAGCGATTCTCTTTGTTGTCTTGAAACAGAGTTATTCTGTTCAATTCCAATAATTGAATTATTCAAGACCTTGAGAGCACAAATTTATTGAGTGCAAACTCAGCTGCCTGAGCAGGTGTTTTCCGGGTTTGCTTGCTAGTCTAAACACTCCTGCAGTTTCTTTTTAAACAAGATCAAGACCATTTTTTTCCCCCTTTATGTTAACTTACGATATCTGAAAACAAAGGTTTCCATCTCATAGTTAGGATTTAAATACAGGTAAGTCAGTGTCCCACAGCAACTTGGCAAAACAAATTGGCAATAAGTGAACTGAAGAGCAGTTCCAAACAGACTCTCTTGGAGACGAGGGCACCTTCCCATGGCAGCTCGGGAAGGCGAGCAGGGCAGGTCCTGCGAGAGCAAACAGGGTCAGCAGGATCATTAGACCTGTCTTCAGCAATGAGGCAATTCCGAGGCTGTTGAGCTGGAAAACAGTCGGGATTAGGGTTCAGATCAACAAGGAGCATGGCCAGGTGCAGGGCACTGCAGGAGGGTGCCAAGGGTGAAAGCCTCAGTGTAAAAGCTCCTCACAAGCAGAGGCCAGAGGTCTGGCAGCCGCAAGCCCAGGAGGGGTGGAGGGAAGGAGACACACACAGACACATGTGCAGTCTCACGAAAAGATCACATTTACCCTTCTGCGAGATGATGCAGGAAAAGTGAAGGTCCTCACAAAAGGGTACAGATTTTTTTTTTGTCAGGAAGAGAAAGTTGCAACACTGTGTAGGGCACATTACTCACCAGTGAAAATTACAGAGGGTTTTCATACAGTAATGCCCTATATCTTGCCACATGCTCCTCTTCTTAGGTGTTCAGACCACTCCTGTCTCCCAAGCCCTTATTGCTCTGAGTCAACCGAGTGCTGGGATCAGCCACTGTTGTTATATTGAGTAACACCGAGCCCTGCCAGCGCAGCAAGGTTGCAGACTTTGATCTGGCTTGATCTTTGCCCATTCTTAAATACTTTCTCATAAAGACACGGCAGCAATTCAACGGGTATTGAAAGAGAACAGGGTGAGTTTCTATGTCTTGCCCTGCTGCTACTAACCTCGCTTGACTGAGTTGTCAGCAGGGTTATCGGCCTGTCCTGTGACAGTCAGCTCTAGCACAAAATGTCTGGTGTGCAACTGTGATTGCATCAACAGAAAGATGTTTTCGGGAAAATAAATATACCTCTCTTCTCCTAAACAACAGAATTTTTAGGACTCATTATTCACTTTCACTGTATTAATTTTTCTTGAGTGATACACCTGTTTTGTATTTAAACTCGTTGATTAAGGAGTTGCCAAATGATGACTCAGAATATGTCACACGTTTTGCATAGAGTCGATAAATCAAAATAAAACAAGTGTACCTTTCCAGTTCTCTATCACACTAGCTAGACTTTACAGTCTCTTTGGAAAGGGAACACTTGTAGATGCCGTTTAACCAGCAAGTGATATGTTAATGCTTTAGAAATTGCACAACGACAACTTAGAAATTACACAATGACAACTTAGGAATTACACAATGACAACTTTTCAGGTGGTGAAAACCCATCAAATGTCCCCAGATCTGACCCAAGAATCCTCCATGGCTAGTGTTATGCCCTCACTGTCTGGTATTACTGTTTTGTGCACCTATTGTCACATTGCGTCCGAAGAGATGACCAGGGGAACAACTGAACACAAGCACTACTCAACGTCCACTGACAAGTGGATACGTATAGGTCTAACATACTGCTGATCAAAATGCCCATTAACTTAGCAGGTACCTAAGCTTTTCAGGAAAGGTTAAGTTTATAATCAAATAATCTTGGGTAGACAGCGCTGAGATTTTCTAAAAGTGTCTGGGCATCTTTGGCAGATGAGTTCTGAAGAAATTAAGTGACATCTGCATACTCGAAACACCATGTTCCAAGCAACTCACTGCCTCTCCGAGGTTTTTTTCATGAAGAACAGTAAGAGCAAAATGAACAGTACTTCCATGGCATACAGATGAGATAGCCCTTCTGGGCAAGCTCATAGGGCATCCTCCACTCCGAAAAAACAGGTCAGGAGCTATTTGATAGGAATATCCACAGCAAGTAGCAGATCTGCCCCCACGCAGATTTTTAGATCTCTCGGTTCTTTCTCTCCTGATGTTTCACTTCTTTTCTCTTACTTTGCATGCTTACAGCTTCTGGCTCGGTCCTTCACAGTCACAGTGAGCGAGGAATATGGATCTCTTGCTTCCATCCTGGGTGTGGGAAGATGGATGACATCCCAGGCATGAAGGACTTCGCTTACAAATCTCATAGCATGTGCTAAGGTTATGTTGACAGTAGCAAATTGGAACCTGGCCAAGCTTTGATAGGAAAGTATGCAGCTGGAAGTTTTCTAAGGTAAGGGAGTAAGTGAAAAATACAATACTAAAGGTCACTGTATATTAAAAAAGCCACAACAAATGTTTCAACCTAATAGTAGTTGTGCTTGTGACACTCTCGAAATTCTGCAAAACTTTGAGAAAGAAAACTCTCTGGGCTGAAAATACACACCATCATTTCCAGAAGACAGTAGAGGTTTGTTTAGAGATTATTTGGAAGGTTACTTAGAGGTTTGTTCAGATTGAAGGATCTGGCAGACACTTTTGGGAAGACACTCTCATGTCTAGTTGTAAAATATCTAAAATAATCCACTGTCAGTAGAAAACCTGTCACTCAGACTAAGAGTTGCTCTCAATAGCTTAGTTTTCCTTAATAGTTTCAAATGCACAGCATAAGTAAAGGCATTCATACTGCAGAATTTTTTGCTCATTGGGCAAGATAATAGTACTTGCTACTGCAGTCTACTGGATGGAAGCAGAATTGTTTGATTGCTACCCACATAGAATTATAGAAACATTTAAGTTGGAAATGACCTTCAAGATCATTGAGTCCAACTGTAAATCCAGCACTGCCAGGCCCACCATGTCCCTGAGCACAACATCTCCACGGCTTTTAAATCCCTCCAGGGATGGGGACTCCACCACTGCCCTGGGTAGCCTGGGCCAGGGCTTGACAACGTTTTCCATGAAGAAATTTTCCTAATATCCAACCTAAACCTCACCTGATGCAACCTAAGGCCATTTCCTTTTGTCCTTTCAGTTGTTATGTAGGAGAAGGGACAGAGGACTGCAAGTACAATGGTCTTGACTCTCTGTGACTGTTTGATTTCTAGTATAACAATTATGTGCCTTACAGTAATTCTTGGACTGTGTCCAGAGATAGAAGGAGATTGAATGGCTGTTTAGTGACCAAGCCCATAATGAAGGAAGTGAGTTCAATTTCTTGCTACTCTACTTCAGGAACAGTGCATCAGCTTAGTTCCTCAATAGTATTCATAGTCTGAGATAAGCAGAGCACATGGTATGGCCATCCAAAAATTATCTGTGCAGGTGAGGAGTAAGGAGGGAAAACTTCCCTGTACTTCTCATGGTTTTGCCATTTCAGACAGAACGAAGAATGCACAGGATAAGACTACATGTCTCCAGCCAAGTGGATTAAAATATTCTTCTTCCACTGTCCTCAAAGCTACTGAAGAAATAAAATAAAACCCTAAAGCACCACAACACTCCCCAGGACTGCTGTTACGTACCGTTGCAGTGTCCGTGTCTTTCCCGTTCAACTGCCAGCAGTTTGTCTATAGGCGGCTAGAGGACATCCACGCTTCGTCATGACGTTTTCCTTTACTAATTGTCGTGCTCACTCAAACATGCATTCCTTAGCAGTGAGTACAGCTGTGAGAGGATGTATTCTTCTGTTCCACCTCGAGCTTTGCGATTTTCTTGCTCTGCATTTCAGAACACCTCCCAGAAAGTACAGGAGATTTGGGTCAGACCAACCCTGTCCCATCAAGCTTCTCTTGGCCTCTAATACCAGTGCCAGAGCTATTTCCAAACGAAGCTACACAATGTGTGCCGTACTGAAGACCGTAGTCACAGCAACCCAACTAAAGTCCACAGCACTGCTCTTTGCAGTGTCCCTCAACCTGTGCCTCAGGAAAGAAAAGGATGTTCTAGCTACGGAAAGTCCTGAAAGAGGGCTCATTTTCTTTGTAATGTTAATGCCAACATAAAAACTCTCTGTGCTGCAGTTTCTCTCTTATCACACCAAGTAATGTCCACAAAGAGGCTGCAATATGAGCTCAATTCCATAGACATTGTTTTGGATGTATAATGCATCAAAAAGTGATTTTCATGGCCTGTAGAGCTGCAGCATATGCAAGCCTCATCTTCAGTCAAAGCTTCTAATACCAGTGCCATTAAAATCTACCTAATTAAAATCTACCTAACTAAAATCTATTTAATTTCCTTATCCTTCTATATCTGCAGCCACAATAAAGCATAATTCACTTGCAGTGTGTTCTCTTTAGCTTCCATAGTGCCACTAACTCAAGAGAAGCTGAGTTCTGAGTGCATAAGAAGAGGCAAAAATCCTCCAGAAACTGGGGCAGGGTGCAAGAGAACAAATGCGAAGCAGCATGACTTGATGCTTGCCACGGCTGTTGGGTCTGAGCACCCTCCGCACCCTCAGCTCCTGATCATTGTCCTCGTCAGATCCTCTGGTACGCTTGCGTGTTGGTTGTGCAGCAAATACCACAGCTCTTTCGTGGATTCATAGTGCTAAACCCTGCGTAAAGACGTTTTAGTTCCTTGCTCTGCCTGTCTGAATTCTGTTGCGGGATTCTGGCATTCATTCATTCTGGCGGTTCCAGCTTCTGTTGAGCCCCGTCGCCTGTTACTGGCCCTGATGAAACTTTGAATCTTCCCACATCCTTACCGGGAAGCGAGGAAGTGTGTGTTCAGAAGGCAAGCAAACATTGCCATCTCCTCTCAGCTGGTCTCTGGGAATGTTGTGAGGGTGGCGGTGGCAGCACAGCTCTCAGAGCAGTTCCACATGCCCTCGAATACTACCCGGCATGGGCAGTACCCACAGTTGTGCTGAGATTTCCTAACAGCCCAAGACAGCGATGAAGCAGTGGGAACATTGTGGTGCCAGTCCTGGTTCTCGAGGAGTGAAGCAGCATAGTGTGAGGAACGAGTTAGTAGACTGTCCAGTAACGTGCTTTAAATACGGAGTTACAACGGGTGGATTCCAATATCTGTGAAACCAGGATCTTGGTTAATGCTCGGAGATGTTTAAATGAGAAGCCTAAATCTTCCATCCCCATCCGTCAGAAACCCGCATGAACACCAGCAAAGCCAATGGCTGGATTTTACTGCTCAGGCCTTACTAGGGAGGAAAATGGTTTGGGGGCTGGAGAATTGCCAGGCTCAAAAGTTAGTGTGGGCCTTGTTTTATTCTGCTGTCTCCTGTTCTGCTGTTTGTGTTTATTCTCCTCCCTGCTTGAGGAAGCCCCTTCCAGAGAAAACAATTTGCCACAGTGGTTTTCTTTCTTTACTTATTTGCAAAATGTACTGTCTTTATACTTTTATAATGAAATATTTCCCAAGCACATTGATGTATTTATATATACATAGGTATTTATATATGTAAAAGCAAAGCATGTCTGGAAATAATAGTTTACACTTTGGTGCAGGAGGCAGTGAAGTTTGTGGTACTCCTCACCTAAATAAACAAGTGAAAGATTGGCTCTGTGGGTAAATACCTAAGAACAACACTGTAATATTTACCAGTTTCTGGAGAAATCAAAATATTTAGTCATGTTTAATGACCCCGTGTTTATCAAACTGCCCAAATGAGTGGTAAAAATTGTTACAGAAAGCCCAACGTTTGGCTAACCCATTTACCTGCGCTAACTGCAGCTCCTATCAAGATGGGCAGCAGACAGTAAACCGAGCAGTGCACAAGTGCTTTTGTGCTCTTTGGCTGCCTCTGGGGTGACATAAGCGTCCAGTGGACTTTGTCCATATTTGTGACTGAATCGTTCAGCTCTGTGTAAAACTGCTCGGTTTTGCGGACGTACCCCAAGCACCAATTCCACTCACACGTTCCTAAAGCACACGCTGAAACCACATAAAGAGCCGAGCGCGGATAAGGAAGTGCGACAGAAAGCACAGGCCTTCAAAATATTTCACAAACAGGTTTTCCAGGCCCTATAGAAATATAATAAATCTGCGGCTCTTTACTAACCTGTAGGCAGGTCAGCTGCCTAGGTGAGCCGTATCTGCCAGGCTGCTTTTCAGAATACTGTCAGCCAGGGAATGACTGTCACAAAGCTGCACATTCTGCCTCCTGGAGCTTTACATTCTCCTTATCTGTAAGAATAAGGTTCATCTGCATTTTCACCTGAGAAGCTACTGGATTTAAGTATCACCCAGATGACCTGCTGGATGGTCAGAATACCACCACACATAAATACATTCCTGTAGTTTAATGAAGGAACAGGAGGCTCGAGAGAAAATTGGCTAAGAGAAGAAAGCCGTCAGTGTGTGGCGTTATTGAAAACATACAGGGCCAAGGAGTCTCAGTGTTCTTCTATATAGAATCGTGGAATCATAGGGCAATTCAGGTTGGAAAAGACCCTTGGGATCATCGAGTCCAACCATTGACCCTACACTACAAGTTCACCCCTAAACCACATCACCCAACACCACATCTAAGCGACACCTGAACACATCCAGGGATGGCGACTCAACCCCCTCCCTGGGCAGTCTGTTCCAGGGTCTGACCACTCTTTCTGTGAAGAATTTCTTCCTAATGTCCAGCCTAAACCTGCCCTGTTGCAACTTGCAACCGTTCCCCCTGGTTCTGTCCCTAATTCCCTGTGAGAAGAGACCAGCACCAACCTCTTATATGACTACGTAGAAGAAATTGAATTTGTCAGAGCAAGGACTGAAATTTCACTTCTTCAAAGACTATTCTGAATGTTTTCAAATGAAGAATAGTGGAGGAAAATAATCTTGTCAAACATGACAAAATGCAAGGAAAGACTGCTTTCTACCAAAGCCCATGAAAAGAGCCACGAGGATGCTCAGAGGGCTGGAGCCCCTTTCCTGTGCAGACACACTGAGAGAGTTGGGGCTGTTCAGTCTGCAGAAAAGAAGGCTCCGAGGAGACCTCATTGTGGCTTCCAGGATCTCAAGGGGGCTACAAGAAAGCTGGGGAAGGTCTTGTTAGGATGTCGGGCCGTGACAGGACTGGAGGGAATGGATTGAAGCCAGAGATGGGTCGGTTCAGATGGGACATGAGGAAGAAGTTCTTCCCCATGATGGTGGGGAGACCCTGGCACAGGTTGCCCAGAGAGGGGGTGGCAGGCCCCTCCCTGGGAGTTT
>NW_009729174.1:992-9452 GCF_000703405.1 Apaloderma vittatum | reverse complement strand
GGCAGCCGAACCTCATGGGGGATGTCCCTGCCCAGGCTGGGGAGGTGGAACGAGATGATCTTTGAGGTCCCTTCCAACCCTGACGATTCTATGATTCTGTGATTCTATGAAAAGCATAGGAGAGTGTTTCTCAGGATATCGTAATGCAGCCATAACACTTGCAGCAAAGTGTTCATGATTCTGCCAGTCATCAGACTTATTTTACAGGCATCTTCTAGGAAGACAATATGATTTGGATAATCAACTTAATGCCAGCAGATTTTGGGTTTTGAGACAAATATGTGGAAAATTACTTTTTAGAAAGAATATATGTGGGAAAACTACCTGCTCTAGATTAATGCCATTTTTAAAAGGCCATAATAATAGGTCCCTAATAGATGTTCTTATTTTCATGAACCCTGGATTCGATTCAAGATTTCAAAGAGATCCTCACTTTGAAAACTTGGTGAGGTACGGCACTCTTTCACATTAGGTCCTCAGTGTACAAATACCAACTACGTATGTTATTAAAGTCACTTTGTGCAACATGTGGGGGAAAAATACTTTCTTCAGCAGAAAATAGGGCTTACTGCTTTCTTGTCATTATTGCTTGAAAGAAAAAGCCCTCAGAAAATTTACGCTTTGAGTTTTAATCCAACATAACTACAAGGACCACTCGCTCACAAAGCATAGATTGCACTTTTTTTCATTGTGAAACTTCATCTTCTTGCCTCTGAAGCAGCTGTGAGTTGTCATTCCCCAACCCTTGACTAGATGACCCAGCAATCTTACATTGTCTGACCGCTTCTGGGCTCTTCCAAGTCTGAGGAGGTATTTTAGCTCTTCTGCTTGGAGACAGGAGATAAAGTATGGATTCATTTTTTCATTCTATTACTTTCATGAGTGGTCTTTTGTTGTTTCGTAGTTTTCTCAGGATCATAGGATAATTTGCATGGAGATCAATGTTCTTCTTTAAAACCCAGCATGAAATATGTTTATATAGTTGTTGATTACTGCGTTTGAGAAATTGGCAAAATGTAGCGTTACTTTGCTCTCATACTTCTTCAGAGTGTCCTTCTATTAAGCTCCTTTGAAAGTTTAAGGCTTTTTTTTTTGCTCGTTTTTGTATTTGTAGAAATTTCCACACATTTCAGGCTCCTCACAGATATCTGCAGTTCCTGACCCTCTCTTGGGATCTGAGCTGGACATGACTTCCGAAGAGAAAAGTGCACAGTTTCTCTGACCTTCCTGGGAAAGTGCAAAATGCATGAATATGATTGGACTGTTTGGAGATCAACTAATGCAAGTCACCCCATTTCATTGCTGGCTTGCACAGAAGGATTTCTG
The DNA here is from genome assembly GCF_000703405.1 of Apaloderma vittatum. Classification (NCBI taxonomy): domain Eukaryota; kingdom Metazoa; phylum Chordata; class Aves; order Trogoniformes; family Trogonidae; genus Apaloderma; species Apaloderma vittatum. The sequence continues at coordinate 8,126 of NW_009729174.1, read as the reverse complement.
ACTGTATTCATCACAACTTTTCAGCAGCTATAATGATAATGCAACACAGATGAGCTTGCACAATATCTGCTTTTCTTTTTTTTTTCATTTCACATGGTGCGTACCTTCATAATCTTCCTCTAACACCTGGTGACTATACTGATAACATTATTAGCCCTGTGAGCTCACGACTGACCTTCCCACATGGCACCTGCAGCCCTCAAGTGGAAATGTCACCCGATGACATGTGAGCATTGCATGGAGGGTCATTATCCACCAGGGATGCCCTTGCCTGGAGTTTTGTGTGTAGGATGCTGTCAGTTGTGCACACTCCTTACCTGAACTAGGCATGTTCAGGTGCACATGTGGTACAGGTATGTGTAGGGTAAGTACTGGCTGTATGCCCTGACTTTACTGGGAAAATGTAGGCGTGCTTTCCACTCCTGCCCCTCCTCGCAAGGTGTTCTTGCTGCAGCCAGAAGGCAGTGGAGACCTTTGAGTCTGCCTTTAAAAACAAATGGTGTGGACAAACAGGGGGAGGAAGTCTTTCTCAAACAGCCTGGCCGTTCAAAAGAAGGCCATAGGCACAAAAAAACTTGGCACCCTTGCCCAAAATGGACTCTTGAACTGGACAAGATATATGGTTTGCAGTTTAGCAACTTATTTATTTTTCTCTCTGTAAATACTGGTGCTAGGACACTATCACCTACTCCGGTGTTTACACTCCAGCCTGCTGACAGACAAAGTGGACAAGTGTGGCTCAATCATCTCTTGTTCAGCAGAATCCCACCAAACACCAGCCAGACGTGATGAAAGTGGTGTAACGACTGCTCAAGGTGTTCCCACAGTCAAAAGAAAAAGAAAGCCAAGCAATATGCTTGGTTGGTAAAATTAATAGAGAAAGTGTCATTGCTGGTGCCCCAGCTCTCAGGGGCTCTCCAGGGTAGCACAGGCTTTTCATGTGGGCCCAGACCCTAATCTGCACTGGTTAAGCAGGGCACTGATGGTTTCATGTACATGAGGAATTGATGATTTCTGCCATGGAAGGAGAAAAATTGATGTATTCAGAAGACTAAAGTGAGAAGCCAGGCAATAAAAAGAAGAGCATGTAAAACCAAGGTGTTGTTTCGTAAGCCCAGCAACCCAGCTTAATGAAAATCTTCCATCATCCAGGCATTTGCCCCAACTAAATCTGCCATCAAAGCAGTGTTGGTCTTACCTCATAGTGCTTTTCTGAGACTTAGTTCACTAAGTTTGATCCCAGGTCCCTCTGTAAGCACTGGCAACACATCTACTTCCAGGCAGCTGGAGTGCAGCCCGCGAGCATTGCCATCACTCTCCAGGGCAAAGAAACGAGCCCACAACAATATCTTACACTTACATAATTAATTTTTAGACACCTAAAATTAAGTGAGATGGATTCCTCCACGAATAAGTTGGTCCATCGATGTGTTTTTTATGGCCAAATACTGCCTGCCTGCTCTCACCGATGACCACAGTACTGTTCAGGTAGCCTCATTTCTTCCAAAGCGAGTGAAGTATAAGCCTGTGGGGGTTAGAGTTACGAATCTGGTCTTCTGACTATAATCTGTGTTGTAGATATATAGCAACTGGAACAATAACACATTTGATTTGAAAAGGAAGTGATACAAAACATTAATGCAAAATATTTTACCTTAATGCAGCAAGAAAGTTGCAGTGACTCATTTAACTTCATGAAAATAACAGAGTTTCCCAAGAAATATCTGCGCTTTGATGGAGTCTCCTTTGAAATCCAGCCCAGTTCACTTATTTCTGTTGGCTACAGCCACAGTGTGGCAATGCCTGGGAGCCTGGGGTGAACTTTTCATGAGACATGCTCTGTGAAAGGCATTGGCTTGCTGGATGAAGAAGCTGCAGAAAGATTTACACCCACGTTGCAAGACTGCTATCTGGCCTGCTGAGATCCTGCCTCTGACAGCTGATTGCCTCGACTATTCCAAGTAGCTCGTTCAAGCCTATCCATGCTTTTCCAGGCTACAGCCTAAAGAATCTGCAACATTTAAGTGCAATTACTAGTTGTACCTACTGCACCTGCACTCTGCATAGATTTACATAAACATGGTCCTGTCTGACTTCTGGGGCAGGCCCTTACCATTTGTAATCATGGAGTCATAGAACAGCTTGAATTGGAAGGGACCTCAAGGATCCTCTCGTTCCAGCCCCTGCCCTGGGCAGGGACACCTCCCCGCCGAGGTCGCTCCAAGCCCCGTCCAGCCTGGCCTTGGGCACTGCCACGGAGGGGCGGCCACAGCTGCTCTGGGCAACACGGTCCAGTGTCTCACCACCCTCAGAGTTAAAGAACTTCTTCCTAATGTCTAATCTACATCTACCCTGCTCTAGTTTAAAATCATTGTCCCTTGTCCCGTCGCCACATGTCCCTATAAAAAGTCCCTCCCCAGCTTTCCTGTGGCCCCTTCAGGCACGGGGAGGCCACTGTAAGGTCTCCCTGGACCCTTCTCTTCTCCAGGCTGAGCAGAGCCAACTCCCTCACCCTGTCCTCGTAGGGGAGGTCCTCCAGCCACTCATCTTGGTAATGATGGATTCTTATCAAGAATAGAAACAGAGTCAGTTGCTGACCCTCCCTTTTGCCAGGAAAGGTCCGTTCAGTGAGATGTTTAGTCCCTGGCTCCAATCCAGCAAAGCGTTTAAGCCATTTACATGTGCATTCTGTGACAGTGTTCATGTGCTTAAAAATGACCCTCCCTTTTGCTGCTGTAGAGGACATCAAGCTCTTAAGATGCTGTGCAGCGTGTAACACCAAGTAATACTCAAACAACTGCGTTCAGCAGTGCTTTTTATATTAAAGTCTGCTTTTAGGGTTTGCAGTCTGGATTGTTCCACAACCACAGAGAACGAGACCTGGGCTGAAATTTCCAAGACCACCAAACCCACTAAGAGGAGTAACAAATAAGACAGAAAGAGTCAAAGAATGTGTATTTCTGGTGCATGTTTAGTATTTGAAATATGCTTCACCACCAGTTAATTTTCAGAAATAATTTTAGCAAAAATATCTGTATTCAAGGTATGGGGATAAGAAGCAACACAATGTGAAGTACAGAACAAGTTGCCATGAGAAATGCAGAGTCAGCACCAAAGGTACAAAATTGTACACGAGTCTCCTGTGACTGATGACTTATTAAACTAAGGTGTGCTCAGGGACTACAAAGGTTGGTTAGTTATCTACTTCCTGGAAGTACTTAAGTGTTCACAGACATATTTACTTCGCTTTACCTGAACAAAGTTGACTATAACACAGAAAAATCTCACAGGTTAACGACAAAACCTGTCAAGCTTTAAAGAAGGGAAGAACAAGACTGGCATGTGAAGTAAACCATGAGGGCCAGGTCTTGTGGCAGTCGTGAGCTGTTGTAATTTACTTTCTGTGTGACTGGCATACCTCTACAAGCAGCCCAAGCTCTTGGTACTTTCTATTCATCAACCTTGTCCTAGGACACACTAAGTAGAGGGTCCCAGGTCACACGAAGGAATTCAGAGGCCTCAGGGTGCACAGAGTGGTGCTCAGAGGGTGCTGGGAAGCAAAGAAAGATACTGGGAGGTCCCTGACGTGCACTAGAAGGCACTAAGAGGCCCAAAGGTCTCACTGAGATGCACACAGTGGCCCCTGGGACACACAGGCTCATGGGTCCAGCTGAAATGCTAGAGGAGGCCTTGGGATCACAAGGTAAGTGACACCAAGGGCTGACACATAAATGGAAAGGTCCTTAGAGAACCCTGGTCCACAAGGAAAGGCACTTGGAAGCCTCAGGGATGCACCAAAACACAATCAAAAGTCTCTGGGATGCACAGAAAAGTATGTCATGGCCCCTGGAGAGCAAGGGGCTGCAAAGAAGATGTCCCTGAGGGGCAGAGATGACCAGAAAGGCTCTTGAAGGATCTTGGACCAGACAGAAAGCTCTGGAGGCCCACAGAGACACAGAAAGGCATTTGAAGGCACTTTAGGCACACAGAAAACCACTCCGTTGCCACTAGAGAGTAAATAAAGCCATTGGCATCCTCCAAAAGGCAGCTAGAGTACCCAGGGTCACACAAAGGCAGCACCTGGTGGTGATTAGGCAGCGTGGAAAGGCACTTGGAGGCACCTGGTCTGCAAAGAAAGACAGGCTGTGTCCCTCTGGGCGCACAGAAAGGAATTCAGAGGCAACTGGGGCACACAAAAAGGCACTTGGTGATCCTTGTCATGAATGAGAGACCCTGGGGTTGCACAGAAACGCACTCAGAGGCCTCTTGCGACACTAGGTTTCATGGAAAGGCACTTGGAGGTACCTGGTCTCACAGAAAGGCACTCAGAGGCCCCTTGGTAAAGGACAAAAGCACATGAAGACCCCTGGGCTCTACAGGAAGGCTCTTGGAAGACTCTGGAGTGCAGAGGAAGGCACCCAGAGACCTTCTGGTCAAACACAAAGGCACTCAGAGGCCCCTGGCTCAAACAGAAAGACATTCTGAATTCCCTGGGCAACAGAGAAAGAGACCAGGAGGACACCGGACTGAACTATCTCTTCACACCAGTGGCCTCAGGACACCTTTCTGTGTGGCTCAGGGGCATCCGAGTGCCTGCCTCTGTGAACCGAGAGCCTCTGTGAGCCTTTTTTCGTGTTGCCCAGTTGACTTCTGCGTGCTTTTCTTGGATGTAGGATCCTCAGAGTTCCTTCCTGCATGGTCCAGAGACCTCCAAGTGCCTTTCTGTGCAAGCCAGGGGCCTTCATATGATTTTCTGTCTCCCCGATGCCTCTTCACCCCACTCTGTTAGAGATGGGCCCCTCAGCGTCCTGCTGTTTGACCAGGGGGATGTTTTTCTATGCAGTCTTAGTGTCTTTCTTTGTCCTGAGGGCTCCTTCCACGGCCTAGAGGCCTCCAAGCATCTTTTTGTTGAACTCAAAGAGCCTCTGGATGCCCTTCTGTTTAGCCCATGTGCTTCTGTGTGCATTTCTGTGCTGTCCAGGGCCCTCCGAGTGCCTTTCTGTGCAGATCCTTGTCTCTGATTGCTTCTACATGTAGACCTTTCCCACCCATTCTCAGGTTCTGTGGGTGCCCTTCATGCTGTCTGGGGGCCTCTGAGTGACTTTGTGCTCTGCCTTACTGTACGATCCATGGGCCACCACTAGGAAAGGCCATTTTGAACGAGGGGGAGTGGAGAGTGAGAGAAGGTGAAATCAGCTGCAGGGTGTCCCCACACAGAGTTGTAGGAACTAGTCACACAGTTTTTATAGCAGGTGACAACCCTCTCCCTCCAGTGTTTTGGGAATCTGAGAAGGAATTACCCCAGTACCTTACTCCTTAAGCAATGTTTAGAGAAGCAAGGAGTAGGATGAGGCAATGGGCAATGAGATCAGAGTAGTATCTAGTTATTTTCAACATGCCCCTAGCAACAGAGGGAGACTCTAAAAAGTGGATGAAAGAAAACAGGGGAATGCGTGACTGGAAAATCTGAAGACTCAGTTGTGCTCACATAAAATGGAAGGGCAGATACAGGGGGAGACCTCAGAAAGTGAGCTAAAGGAAATAAGGGAATTGTGAGTACAAATGGGAAATCTGGACACCTGGATGCCCTAGCAAATGGCTGAAAGAAAACAAGGCAGTTGACCCAGAAAGGCGATTATGTTCTTGGCTGGATGAAAAGAAGTGTGGCCAGCAGGTCAAGGGAGGCAATTCTGCCCCTCTACTCCACTCTTGTGAGACACCACCTGCGTCCTGCATTCAGCTCTGAGGGTGGTGAGGCACCAGGACTGGTTTTCTAGAGAAGTTCTGAATGTCCCATCACTGGCAGCGCTCAAGGGCAGTTTGGACAAGGGCTTTGAGCAACCTGGTCTAGTGAAAGATGTCCCTGCCCAGGGCGGCAGCAGGTGGGGAAAGGGATGGACTAGGTGGTGTTTGAAGGTTGCTTCCAGCACAGACCAATCTGTGATTCCATGCTAAGCCTGAGGAAAAAAAATGATAGAACGGCTACTGCAATGGTGGGATCAGGGAAGGGACAGGGTACAACTGATGCATCTTGGAGCAATTTCCCGAGAGTCAATGGTGACTCAATGCTTAAAAGGGGCACAAGCAAATGGAAATGGGATTTATGCTCATTGGGAGTGGTTGGGGGGGGCAGTGAAGCTACAGCAGTCCTCCCAGTTTGATTGGAATGATACAACAGCAGCATGGAAGTATATGTGACATGATGGGGTGGGCAGCATTTGAGCAATTTGGGTGTTAAACAGAGTGTTTGCAATCTTGTCTTTGCTAACTCAGACTTAGAGGTATTTAATCTGGTGATTATTTAATTTGGCAATGCATTCCAGAGTGTTAAGCCTGAGCATGTTTTCATTTTATAGAGGACACAGTAACACTCCCGGGAGCTGCCCAAATGCAATATTGCTGTTGGTGCACCATGGTGGCAGCAACTGGCACCTGTGCTTCTTCACCCTTTAGCAACCCTGTCAAAGTTTAAGGCTAAAGTCTGACAGATGCTCTCTGTGATCCCACCACCACCCTCCCAGGGGACCATAACAGGAAAACCAAGGAGAGAGAATTTGAGATTGAAAAAGCCTTGAACGAGTTTAATGAATAAAAATAATACTAACAATAACAATGAAAATGCCAAATGATATACATATATATAAGCATGTAAATATGCTCAAAGATACAGGAGAACAGGCAGAACCCACACCTTCCAGATGACAACTATGTCCTGAGCAGAAAAATAGTCCCAGACTGGACTCGATGGAAGTGCCCAAGCACAGATTAATGAAAACAGTCCAGGAAACCAGAAAGGAGCTGTGCTGCTCCCACCTGGAGAGGCAAAGCAAGGGAAGAAGAACCTGTCCTGATGAACAGTGCTCCTCTGCAGTGTGAAAACAGGACCCCGGGACACCAGCAGCACAGGGAGAGATGAGGCACAGTCGACATCAATCCTCCCAGCCCAGCGGGCACTGCAGAGCCCAGGGTGCTTCTTAGGGGCAGAATAATAATAATAAGCACCATGGAAAGGATTATCATGCTTGGTCCCTTTGGGTCACCTGACCCATCCTCTCCTCCCCACAGGCACAGCTGACCCACTCTCCTGTTGGGATTGCCCCCGGAGCCCCAGAGAGCTTTCATCCTGGGGCTCCC
>NW_009729174.1:0-882 GCF_000703405.1 Apaloderma vittatum | reverse complement strand
CTGAAGCACCCTCTAACGAAGGAGTCTATGCCAAGGGTGCAAAGAGCCTTTGGGCCACTGACGATGGCTGCTTTTGCCACGGGTTGCCATCAGGCTTATTTCAGTCTGCAGTACCACTAGCTGGTGGGGTCCCCCTGTCACTGCAGAAAGGCAAATGCATAACCCTAACCCTAACACTAAACCCTAACCCTAAAAACTAGCCCTAAAACTAACCCTGATGCTAAACTCTAACCCTAAACCTAAACCCTAATACTAAAATCCTGACACTAAGCCCTAACACTTTATAACTTGATGGCATTAGGGTACGATGTGCACCAGTGTTGACGAGAGCCTTATGCTCCTGGGGGTCTGTCCTGGTTTGAACTATGCCAGAACCAATTCTCTGTTCTTTCCAGCTCAGTGTCTTCTAAGACTGCACGTTCTGAAGCTGACAGCATGTTTTTGCAGACAGCGTCTGCTTCTAGAAATGATAACGCCTGATGTTTATAGTGACTACTAAAGGCTGATAGGCAGAAAGGATCTTGCTTGTACTTGCTCCTATAGAAGCCAGGTCACAGCTGAACCTTGTGCTCTGTGCTGTGTGCTGGGAAGGGTCACGCTTGCAGGCAGGAGTGGACAGGAGAGGCGACCCGTAACCGACCAGCGTAGCATTCCATTCCGTACACATCATATTCAGTATAAAGCTGAGGGACCACAAGGGTTCTTCAGTCGTCGGGTTCCAAGGGGGACCCCATCCATTCTTCCCTTGATCCCGGTCTGTGAGTTCCTGAATCCAGTTCCCACCTGCCACTGGGTCACGGGAGACTTCCCCCGTGCCTGCCCTGCAGCATCAGCCGTGACTCATCACAGAGGTTTGAGAGACTCAGCTGAGAGAGTATCAGT
>NW_009729173.1:0-1927 GCF_000703405.1 Apaloderma vittatum | reverse complement strand
ATAAAACTGTCATACACGTTCCACTTAGATGTCTTGAACAATTGATTGCAGTCTGTACAATGACAAATTTCTCCTCTTCATATTTTCATATTATGTAGATAGGGAAGAAGGTTTTAACTATACATTTATCTGTAGTCTGGGCCACCTCCTCAGAAAACCTGCTAGCAGTTTTGGGAAACACATTGTCTGTCCTGCTCATGGATAAACAGAAGTTGCAACTGCTCAGTAAATCTTCTCTTTGGGAGGTCTTGGCTTGCTCAGTATCATGGCTACATGTTTCCAGTCAGGCAGTTCAGCTGGGGAGGGGGCTAGTGATTTTGGATAGCAGTAGCAAGCTGATTCTCAGTGTTGTATGTCCCTCACCTGCATGTCCCTGCAAGATCAAAACAAGCTCCAAGTTCCTCTCTAGGAATGTGCATTTTCTCATCCAGCTCTTGCAGATCCACGACTGTGTAACAGCACTGGTCAGGACCTCTGCTCCTGCTTCAGAAATGCTGAGCTGCTCCATAAAACTGTCATACACGTTCCACTTAGATGCTTGACAAGGGTTTCATCTGCCCTTAGAAATCTGCATCGGCCATGAGAAGCACCCATCACACAGAGTCACAGATAAAAAATGGTTGCTAGGTCTTGAGCCCTGCATCTTCTCCTGCTGCCAAAATAATAGTTTGACCGATGCCTACACTGAATGTGTACTTCCAGGTTGCGCCTGGCTCCTGTCAAAGGCTGCAGCAGTCATCCCAGGCAGGTGTCAAGTAACCTTAACACGTTCCTGCGTCCCAGTTTTGCTTGGAGAAGGAAAAACTCCACCTCACCGTGGAGCAGACTACTGCAGCACTAACAGCATGGGGTGCTTCCCCAGCAGCTGAAGTGCTGCCTGCAAATCGTGAGTCTGGCATGGAGGCTGCGAAGAGTTTTTCTCCGTGTGGCTGCTTTTTACTGTAGCCTTCACTGAGAAGGCTGAGGAGAGACAACCCAGTAAAATGTCTTGTTAAGGTAATGCTGTGAGTAAGCCCGCTGCATCGTTCAGCATTTTAGCGGAGTGAAGATACACAGAGGAGCTGAACCTGTTTATTTGTGTAAGCACTTCGTTCAGTCAGAAGATGGTTGTCCTAAGATTAAGTTTGTTTGCTATGTTAATCGAGATTTAAGGGTAAAGTAAGTTTTTGTGCAAGGAAACAAAGGAAAACATGCACCTTCTGTAGCTACTTCCAAGCAGGGCTCAGGTAAGCTTGCAAACATGTGACAAATGACACTGCCCATATGAACTGTGCTGCTGTCTTCTAGGAAAGGTCGTAACTAGCCCAGGCACTTACACAATTAGTTTTATGGTGAGGAATGTGCTAAAGCACAGACCTGGTGGCACTGATGCCCGTTTGCCACTGGCAGCAAGGAGCGAAGTCGGATCTTCAGGCTCGGTTGTAACACTCAGTTACTTTTGTTAGCAGCAGATTAAAGGAGAACTTTGAAGGAACTGCTGGCAGCTCTTGCTTTAGTGAAACATAAAAAGCTTGCAGCTAGCTGTGGCTGAGCATCTATGCAGTGGCTGTGGAAAAAAGTTGCAGGCTGTAGTATGTATAAAGTTTGCACTGTGTAAAATTTTCACAGTTTTGTACAAATGAACAGGTGTGCCTGAGGAAAAATTTGTTGGCCATACCCAGCAAAAAAAAAATAAAATATATAGGCCAGGGTAATACAGAGGGTCCTAGAAGGCAGAGGTTAGAGATGAAGGTCTACGTTCTGGTGAGTGGACCTAGGAACATCAGCAGGGCATTAGCAGAGTCCTAGTGTTCTTCAGTTTTCAGTTCAGAAACCAGAACTGCTGATACTGACAAATGGTACCCACACAACACTGCTCATTAACGCATGAAGCAAGTGTATAGATGGCTGCTGTACGGAAAAATGGAGTGTGGGAGACCTGATATCC